>NW_027280145.1:0-245094 GCF_046629955.1 Centroberyx affinis
TAGAAAAACACTGTTGTCCCTGAGTCTTATAGTGTTTGATTATGTTTTTAATGCATCATGTCTGCGGTTTCTACCACAGTGAGGCCAAAGGCAAATGTCCACTTTTATGGACAATAAAGTTTCTATTCATTCATTCACTTCCTCCTTTGAGATTATCGATTGGAAAGTTTCCCATCAGTGTGCAATACAAAGGTACACAGTGATTACTAAAGCAGACTATGTCCCGTATCAGTTAGACATTCATATGATGCATTACTGAGCTTAGGCCTTTTCATATTTATTATTATGATTTCATATTATGATCATGATTCACATTAGTATTCAGCAGTAGTTAGTTTGACTGCAAAAAGCCAAAAGGAGTGTGACACAAAGTGATTGTAGAATTCAGATTTTTTTGTGATTGTACATCACATTTTTTACATTTAAACTGCAGCGGGAGGAAGAAAGAATCACATTTCATGTAGAAGTTCAACAGTTCCTGCTGAAAACAAACTATGCATGTGTTATTGGGTGGTTTTAACCCAGCACAGACTCTGATATTTTGGATGGTTTCCATTTCCATGTGTACTTTCAATGTGCAACGTGGAGCAAAAATAACACCACAGCAATAAAAGATGACAACAACGCAGTTCGTGTTGGGAACTTCGGACGCAGGTCAGCAAATCTGACATTTATTGGATCGCATCACTGCCACCTGAACTGTATAAATACTGAGTCAGCCGCTCAGTCAAACTCCTAGACGTCTCCAACCAGGATCGCTAAGGTAAGTTAGAGACCGGACATTTTCTACAGCTGTTCTCCTGAATTACAGTTGCTCTATGTCACTCAAATTAAGTTTTTGTGCAATAAAAAACATTGTTAAATGATTTGCTGGGCCTGTGTTCTGTGGCCAGTTATACAGTTTAAGGGTTACAGTAGAAAACCCTGTATATCTGTTTTGAGAAAAAAAAACATGTTACCAAATGATGATTTCAAAAAATATACATGATACTGAAATGATTCCCATGACTAAAATCTGTGTAAGTAAATGTATTAAGATACAATTTTCCAAGAGAAAGTCTCAGCTTTTTCAAATGGTGGATATTTCATTTTGGAAGGAAATTTACAAGAACATGTACATATGTAAACATTGCAATGATTTCAATATATGTTTCATCATGTTATTGCAGGTGTCCCGAATCTAATCATCATGAGGGTGTTTGCAGTAATCCTTGCGCTGGCTGTCCTCTCAGGTGAGTTTATCATTTATTCTCAGAAGCTAAAAACATATTCTTTCATGTTTTATGTCACATCTGAAGGATTAAGAGGGGACGTTGAGTTAATAGCAATTTCTGTACTAAGTGCTTGTCTCTGCCCAATCTAGGCTGCCATGGAAGAATTCTGCAGTGGGATGAGGAGAGAAGCTCCTGGGAAACCACTGTTGACAAGTTTAAGGATTATTTCACAGACCTGAACTCCAGGGCCGACGGCCTGGTGAAGGACATCAGGAGCTCCGAGGTCGGCAGAGAGCTGGAGTGAGTTCATTCATGTTACATGGGGATGGGAATTAAGTCGAATACATGCCAGGAAACTTACTATACATATGTATGACCTTCTCTAAATGTGTTAAAGTGAATACAACGCACATTTTACACATGATGCATGTCAACTCACATACCTACTCTTTATAGATTCCCATATTTAAATATATGTGGCATGTTATTCATATTTGTGGTGTATTTTTATGTCATATTCTTAGTGTTGTGAGCTGCACCACCTGCTAAAGATAATATTTTAAAACTGCACTAGGTTTAAAGTATTAAGCAAGATTTCTTATCAGCCGAAATCACAAATTGAGGCTGCAATAAAGAGCGTCCCATCCCCTCTGACTGATACCATCTAGACTCGCCCAGTTTGCCCAGATGAAATGCTATTGCTGGGACTGGTCACTTCTCTGCCAAAAGGAAGTGACTTATCAAAACTGAAGAGCAAAATCCAACCTGTCTCCTAAACAGCATTGAGCAGCGCTCTGTCCAGAGAAACCTGGACTCACCAACATTAGATCTTTTCCTCTCTCGTCCCTTTGGTATCTTTTGCTATAAAGCATCACAGACCGGCCGGCCACATTACATGATTTCTGGTTATTGAAGTTCAACATTTTTAACCAGTTGCCTGTAGCTGCCATTTGGAGCTGTCAAATGGTAGCTGACAACACTAAGAATATGATACCATAGGATTTATCTGTGTCTTTGTCTTAGTTTTTTTTGTGAAACTGGTTCTAGTGTAGTGCACTAGGAGAAAGCCTAAAACTATGCTCTGCTTTGTTATGCAATTCACATTCTGCACTCAGCTGAAACATGCCTCTGTGTGTGAGGAGGCTAATCAACATGTTACAGTAAGGTGAGACATGCTGAGTGCAGTCTCAGTCTCGACTCTGGTCTCAAGTCCACTTTGCTGACGTCCTTCAGTCCTATGTTTACTCGACTTTAATGCATATTATTTTGACTAATCAGGACAATCAGTTGGATGTTGAAGAGTTTAGAACAGAGCTGCTGCAGGTCAATCTACATCTCTGTTGATCCTAAGAAACTCCTGAAGCATTATGTTCACATTTGGAAAGACGTGTACACTGTTTATTGCCTGTTTGGTCTTGAATGGGTTTGCTCGATTTGCTCTGGTCTCCGTCTCGATTTGGTCTTGTAATTGACTTGGGCTCGGCTAAAGTGGTTTTACCTGCAGCTCTGCCCATTTTATTACAGGTTCATGACAAATTCCCTCACTGCCTTGTATTTACACAAAGTAAAAAACAAAACACCAATGAAACCACTAAACTCATCTGCCTCGCCCCCCAACAGCACCTTGATCCAAGACTCCATGTCTGAGCTGGCCATGTACAAAGATGACCTGCAGACCAAGCTGGGTCCGTACGCTCAGGAGGCAGCCGAGCGTCTGGGTGAGGACCTTAAGCTGCTGGGCGAGAAACTCCGTGACCACATGACTGCGGCCAGGGAGCGAGTGGTGGACTACAGCCAGGAGCTGCATACCATGATGGAGCAGAACGCCGAAGACGTCAGGGTCAGAGTCAACGCCTACACCCGCAAGATACAGAAACGCCTCCAAAAGGACAAACAGGAGATCAACAAGTGAGTCTCGATCCCAAGGTGCACTGGGTTGTTGAGGAGAGAACGAGAGGCGTTCGCTGGAGGAGATTGGGGAACTCTGCTGAGTAAGGGGCTCAAATGGATTTATCTTTAGTTTTACTTGCAAGGATAATTGATTGCTTCATCTTTGTTTTATTGGAGTCCTCCAGGGAGACTCATTAGAAAAAAAGAAGCACAGTTTATTTTAGCTATCACTACATTAAATACATAGACTCACAACTTTCAATTGAAAGGGTCTTTGGCTAAATGCATTTTTACTTGGGTGTTCTTGGTTATAAGCCTATGGTTATTATTATGAAAAAGTTTGCAAATCTCTGATGTAAGAGAGTGATTATAGATGAAGTAACTCTTAGTACTGTTTGTTGACTGTGTACATTTTATCTAATACTGCTGAACTTTTTTATGCAACTGCCATTTTACTGTGGAGTGGTCAAGCTTTAATCTGTCAAAGCAAATCCAATGATACTGAATCACAACTGTATAGGAACACTATTTTTTTTTTTTAGCAGTTTTCTTTACAGAGTTTCCAAATCAAAGTCATTTTGATGAGTTTCAAAGCCCACTCTTGTCAGAAGGTATTGTACACTCAATACAAATTCTACTCTTTCTTCCTCCTATCCCATTTCTCAGGAAAGTTGCTGCCTACTTTGAGGAACTTCAGTCCCGCACCTCCGACAACATGGAGACCGTGAAGGTGCGCATGGAGCCCTATTTCACCCAGGTGCGTGAGAACGCCGAGGCAAAGATCAGCACCTTCAACCAACTGCTGAAGAACCAGGCTGCGGAGATGCAGGACAAGCTTCAGACCACCGCAGAAGACATCCGCGAACGCTTTGAACAAACCACAGAGAACCTGCGCACGACCCTGCAGGAGAAGATGGAGGAAGTTCGCGAATGGTTTGAGCCTTATACCTCCATGGTCCGTGAGAAGCTGGAAGCCCTGTAAACCCACTGTAGCCAAACATAGTCTGGACTGTTTACCCAATGCTTTTTGAAATGTTTTTTTAAAGGGAATAAAATCACTCCCTTACACCATCTATTGCAAAAGGAACAGCTGATTGAAGGTCAATATCAGGTTTTTATTGTAAACATCGACCACAGTCCATATGTGTTGATGGGATCTTTCTGTTCCACTGTCACTCTAAGCACTGCATTAAAAAACAACTGCTTACATGTGTGCAGAGAATCATTGATCAGCAATAACTATTTATTTCTAAGCCAAGTTTTTGCACATGTGCTCACCCCAGTCTGTAGTACATGGAGTAGTTACACCTGATCCTGTGTATAGGAGGAACACATCACAAATATACTGTAGTATACATGTTCATCCTGCCTTGTGAGTCACCTTTACTGGTAAATTACCTCCAATGTTTGATGACATATAGCATTCACTTACTAATGAGGTGAGAAAAGGAGGAGAAAAGTTCAGCACCCAACTTTTCTCCTCAGCACCCAAAAATTGCAACTGAGAAAAATCATATTAGTGTCCATTTTCTTTACTGAAAAGCTATAATATCGCAAAAGATTTTCACAAAACATTCAAGAGTCACAGGAATGAACATACAGTACTATGTGCAGTATTTCACATGATTTTTTTGCATCTGGGGATTCATTGCAAGAACTTTCTAAACATTTTCATTCTTATCTAGTGAAGACAACATACAAAGCATAATACATAAAATACACAACACTAGCTAGTATGGTGATGTTCACATTGATGGAAATTAAAAGTAACTCACATTTTGTAATAATTCACCCAATAAATGCAATTTGCAATAAATCTCAACTGTAATTTACAAATCGAACAATGATGACTCATCATCATGTATGAAATATACTCACAACACAGAGTAAAGGAACAAAAGGCATTAAAAACAAAAAGGCTGTTGGACAGTGTATGTGCATTAAATAGCTCAAAATATACTTTCCAAAAGAGGAAATAAAACTTTGTAAACAGTAGCAGAACAACATATCAACATCACACAAGTAGAAAAACAATATTTAAAAAAGTTTTTCAATTGACTACAAAAACAATAAACCTTATGATTCAGTAGCAGTATATCAGAGAGCTGCAGTACTTGTTCCTTTTCTCTCTTTTTGTCTCATACTTTGAAATGTTTACTGCAGTAACAGATTTTGTTACAAAATTGTAATAGTATGATGTGTTACCAGTGAAAGAGAAAACACATGTTACACAAACTGAGGTAGGAAACATAGCAACCTTCTTGGGTGTAACACAAACTACTGGAACATTAACAAAGGGATAACTGAAATCCAATCTAATAAATTACCTATATACTCTAAACACTTGTTTCATAGGCAGGCCAAAGGAGATCGCTATAGAAAACTATTTTAAGTCTCTGACTTGGGGAAAGTGGGCCACATTTTTGATCCAGTCTATTGGTCCCATGTCTTCACCCCCCTGGCATGATCTAAGTAATGTCGATGAAGCTTTGAAACATCTGTAAATGTTTCCATGCAAACAGCACAAGTGTGGACGTCATCCAAAAGCTCTTTCTCCTTAGATGTCATCAAGACTGTTGAGGCTTCGGCTGAGTTATTATCACAGTCACTGATAATTTTAATATCCCCGGACGTATCGTGGTTTTGATGTGACTCACTGTGGACTGGAGGTTTATCCGAAGAGCGTGAGTAGAGTAAAGGATCCTGAACTGGATGAAGTGCGCTGCCTGTTTCAGTCGCTGGTCTACACCTAACAGGTTCATCCATGTCCATAGGTGTGGAAAGTGCGGAGGACTGGAGTACATTTGAGGTATTCTGATCCGAAGAGTCATTACTAGCATCTGGTTGTCCTTCAGGAAAATGAGGTAACACAGTGTTATTGGAAGAGGTAGGAATGGACGGACTTCGGATGTCAATCTCTTGGCATTCTTCTTCTGTATCTGAAATGACGACAGGCGGCTCTGAAGAGATGACAGGCACCACGTACAGACGGTCTGGATGGGGATACCTGAACAGGTATTTTTTATTGCTGACTGGAAGACTGCGTATTTGCTGAGACGAACCTGAAGTGACTCCCTGTACGTCTGGAGCTCTGGCGGAAAGACAAGACAGGACATCGGCTGGAGGGCTGGTTGGCTTTTTTTCTGCTATGAAATGGCAAACCTGATGTGCCTGGAGCAACTCTGTGCTTGTGAATCTGGCCGTGCATTTTCGGCAGCGATAAGGGAATAAGAATGGCTCAACAAACCCTTGAGGCTGAGGTACATCGAGACGCTCCCTGTGAGTCTTCAGATGAGTCTTTAAGGCACTGCTGCTGGGAAATGAGAGGCTGCATGGGAGGCAGAAATGTGAGCTAGCACCTTTGTGTAACAGACTGTGCTTCTTCAAGTTTCTCAGACTGGAAAAATTCTTCCCACAGGTGCTACATTTCATACAATCACGCGGCTTGTGACATTCAGAGGCATGGGTATTGAAGGTTTCTTCAGTGGCGAAGGCGTCCGGACATAAGGGACATGCGTAGGGCCTCCGGGCCGCGTGTTCCCGCAGGTGGTCGACGTACGAGCCGAGGAAGCGAAACTCCAAATCACACTGAGCGCACGAGAAGGGCCGGCCTTGTTTTCGGTGTAGGCACTGATGCAGCCACAGTTTGTTCCAGCAGTTAAAGGACTTTCCGCACCGTCCACATGAGTATCTGCCACACCGGCTGCGGATTTGTGAATGAGAGCGAAATCTTGGGGGTTGTCGATCCATTTGCTCAGAACTATTTATCATCACAGATTGGGAAGCTGGGCCAGAAAACTCTCCATCAGGGTTTGGACAGGGAGAACTGATGTCCAAGTCAATATTTACTGACTGACCATCCAGCCTGGAGCTGTTTGGTGACGGTGGTGGTGACTGCATGTCTGTCATTTCCTCTTCAACTGTTTCCACTGGGGCTGAAACAGACACATGTTCCTCTTGGTCTGCATCCGGAGATATGCCATGATCATCGCTGGACAGAGGATCAAGCTGAGGTTCAAGTACCTGACTGTGTGGTGGCTCTGGTTCCTGCCAGATCTCAGACAGAGAAGAACTACACGCCCTTTCCTCTCCACTTGATTTGCAGCAAACTTTGCAATGGATACTTGTTTCAGGGGCCCGATCATATTGTTGTCCGCAGATCTCACAAATGTACGGCTTGCTGTTAGTGTGTGTTTGTAAATGCAGAATATACTGGCACCAGTGACGGTGAAGTTGCTTGCAAATCGGACATTTGTAATACATCGGGGTATTTATCTGTCCCTCGACACCCTGAGTTACCAGGAAGCCGTCAATATCCGTTTCATTTCCGTCCTCGTCTTGTTTCTCACAGCACACTTTGGAGGCTTGATGCGAGCGTAACGACGCGAGGCCACTGAAGGCTTGTCCGCACTCGGCACAGAAGAAAGGCGTCGGCCCCGAGTGCCTCTGAGAGTGGCCTTTCAGCTCCTGGAGCTTAACAAACCCTTTACCACACACAGAGCAGGCATACGGCTTTAGGGGCCAGTGTGTCTTTTCGTGAACATTCAGACTTGAAGGCTTGCAGAAGCTTTTCCCACAGACAGTGCAGGAATGTGGCTTTGCTCCAACATGTGTTTGCTGGTGCATCATAAATGTGGCCTTGTTAATAAACTCTTTGAAGCAAGTGGAGCAGCTAAGAGATTTACTGTCCATGGAAATGGCTGGAAAATCCATACGATTTCCCATCTGTTGATTATTAGTGTCTTTTCCTTCTGTGGTGTCATCAATCGAATTCAAGTTCTCAGTGTCTGTAAGGTGAGTTCTGAAATGAGCGATCAGTTCACCTTTATTTTTAAATTTGCTGTCACAACATGGGCAGTGAACGGCTTCAGGTTGTTGGTGGGTATTTGAATGCGAGTGGAGCTTGGAGAGCTGAGCAAACCTTTTGCCACACTTCAGGCAGCTGTAGGGTTTCTCACCTGTGTGAATGCGCCTGTGGACTGTGAATGCCGAGATGTGTCGAAACGAGCGGCCGCAAAAAGAGCAAACGATAGGTTTCATTGATCTCAGTTTGTCCTGGTGAGGAATGGAGTGTTTCAATTTAGCGGAGTGTTTTAGTTTAGTACTATCTGTCATCTCCTCTGCTTGATCCCTGTTCAGTGCTTTAGGTATTTGTATGGTGTTTATTTGCGAACATAATCCTTCAGTTGGTTGGCGCTCCTCCTTCAGCTTGAGATCGATCATTTCATCATCCAATATGGAGTTACAGAGACTGGAGTTGAAAGAAAGTCCAGAGTTTTCAACAGAACAGTGAGGATCTTTAGCCGCATCACTGCAGTGCAGACTGGTCCGAGGCTGCTTGGACTTCTTTTTCGTATCCCATCCTGTTTTATTCCTCCTTCGCTTCTTCCTTGCTGTTTTAGTTTGTGGTTCCCCAGTAGGAACGACTGATGGGATAGATTCAGCTGGCCTGATTTCATCGCGACGCGGTGACACAGCTTCCTCAGTTAGTTCTGATATTTCACTCTCATCTTGTTCCTGTTTAACGACATTCAAATCCACATTGGGAATGGGTTTGTCTTGGATCGAAGAGCTAAGAACAGGCTCATAACAAGAAACTGCATCTTCGATCTTTGCAACTTTCCGTGCTTTATGGGACGTTGCAGATGTAGGGACCTTGCATGTTTTTATTTTCCCTATTTTACCAATTAACTTTGATTTGTTACCCCTTTCTTGTTTTGTAAGAACGTCTGTATCCTTTTCAGGTTTTTGCTTTTCACTAGATCTCTGGTTTGGTTGTCTGACTTTCCTTTTTGATTTAGCTGCATTATTTTGGTTGTCTAACACCTCCGCTTCAACAACTAATGTGGTCAGTTCCTCTTTTACTGCCTTGAGTTTCATCTTTTTCTTGCTTTTTGTCACCTTGCTCTTGATATTCTCCTTCCTTGTTAAGAAAGCCTTTGGGAACTCAGAATTAACCCCGACAGAAACTGTAGGGTCATTTTGGGAATCTGAAACCTTATTTTCCATCTCTGGTGTGTCATCTGATAATGTGGCTGCTGCTGTGGTTTTCTTTTTACCTTTGCTTTTCACTCTCAGATTTTCTTTTAAGCTTTCCTTCAAAGAAGTTTTGACATTATTCTTAGTTGCTGGCACCTTTCCTTTCTTTTTTGTCCCATCTTCTGCTAGTTGCTCTTTCTGTGTTTTATTTTTCTCTCTGGCCTTGATCTTGACTTCTGGACTCTCTTTTGAGCGAGCTCCTAAAGAAGCAGCGGTATTATCTTCAGGTTTCGAGACCACGTCTGTGTGGATTATGTTATTCTCAACTGGTTTGACCACTGACTGTTCCTGTTTTACTCTCTTGCATTTCTTCTTACCCTTCTCTTTCACAGCTTGTGGTAAGTTTTCAGAGAAGTTCTTTAGAGAAGTGTTGACATTATCAACCGCTCTATTATTGAATCCCTTAACAGAACCAACTGATTCCAGACTCTTCTCTACTATTTTGCATCTCTTCTTCCTCTTGTCCTTTAATTTTTCCAATGTATTTTCAAGCAATGAAGGTGTAAAGCCACTTTCAACACTTGGGACCTCACCAGCCACTGTTACGTTCTCCTCAACTGATGCTTCAACTTTTGGATTTTTTAATGCCAAACATTTCTTTTTGCCTTTGGATTTTTTAATATCTTCAGGATTTGCTGGCATTTCATCTGCTTTTACATCATCTGCTCTGTCAGATATCAGCTGCTTCTCCTTCACTACTTTACATTTCTTCTTTTTACTTCCCGTCATCTTCCCAACATCTTGTGGATTTTCATTCACTGGAGTTGTGAGGATGTCTTCACAATTCAAAACATTATCTATGACGTTATTCGTTTTCTCCGTTGCTTTCTCTACCACAGGTTCCTTTTTAACTGCCTTACATTTCTTTTTGCGTCTGCATTTTGGTAAAGATCTCATCAGTGAACTATCTTTCATAACACTATCTTCAGGTTGTGCGCTCACTCCTTGGACCTTTCCGTCACTACTAACTACTTCGGTAGATGTAGTTTTTTTCTGCTTTATTTTCTTGCATTTCCTGCCCTCATCCTTCTTGTTTTCTTGTGGCTTTTCAGTGAAAGCGTTGCCAGGCTCCTGTTTCAGCCTCTTTCTTTTCCCTGTTTGCTTCAGTGGTTTCTGAGCTGCATCCGGTGTTTTACCACTTGCCTTTTCCCCATTTCTTTTTGCTTTAATATCGATTTCTTCATCAGCTTCTCCTGCATGAACCAGCTGACTGCCCAACGGCCCCAAACATCTGTGTTCCTCTCCAATACCATGCACAGAAGTCAGTGTGGCGGGTTTCTTAGCATTTTCCATGTCTTTACTAGGGAGTTTCCTTTTCCTGCATGGTTTTGTTGTTTTTATGGGTGTGACATGACTCTCATCTGATTCTTTCTTTACCTCTGTCGGAGGAAAATCAGGCTCACACTTTTTATCCAAATCAGGATTTATAGTTTGCTCTTTACTGGCCTTTTCTTTCTCTGTTCTTTCTTTTTTACTTTTTCTTTGACGTTTCCCTTTGGGTGGTTTCTCAGGATCCTTAGTCCTAGATGTTTCCTCCTCCACTTGTTTCTCCACAGGCTGCACATCAAGATCTCCACTTTCTTCTTTAATAGGGGCATTTGAAGCTACTGCAGATGCATTCTTATTTTTCCTCTTCTGTCGTCTGCTCCTCTTTGAATCACTGTTGTTAGCTAATGTTGGTGTCACCGGTTCACAGGCCGGTTCAGTCTTAATGTGCAACGTCTGCAGGATCGAATCAGAAGACACACTGTGATTCATCGCTCCGTAATCACAAAATGAAACAGAGGAAGCTGTTTGACAAGATAACGGCACATCATTAGCTTCTTCTTTGCATTTCTTAGTTTTAGCAGCAGGTTTTCGTGGTTTTGAAATGGCGTTACCTACTTTATCATGAGCTGTTTTGGTTTGTTTTCTCTGGGAAATTCCATTTGTTGAGAGTAAATGCCCAGCGCTTTGATCCTGTTTGCCTTCCGATTCAGATGCAGTGATTCTCTTTTTCTTATCTTTCTTTATGGTCTTGGTCGGGTCATTCTCCGCAGACGGAGGGAGTGCCTGATCTGTTACGGAGTCTGGTGAACACAAACCTAGATTGGCTTTTGTATTCGTTCTTGACTTTGCGTTTTTCTTTCGAGATCTAACTTTTTCTTTAACATTTTCTGTGGCAAAGTCCTGTTTTTCGGTTTTAGCTGACACCTCATCACTGGGGGAAACTAATAAAGAGGCACCTGCTGAGTCTTCTGACTTGATGACGGATTCAATAGGTCTTGACAAATCTAATAATATAGTTTCATAAGATATGTGTGGAGGGCTGTTCATATATTCCACAGCGGACTTTAATTTCGGGCTGCGACACTGCGTTCGGGGTGATCTTCTCGCAGGGATCGTTGATGAAGTCGATGCTGTGATTTCCGTCTCCTTCTTCCTTTTCTTTACTTTGGGTGAAGCCTGAGACAGATGGGGCTGCTGAGAAAACAGTACATCCCCGTTACTGTCACTGTTTATTTCCCCCTCCTGAACTATAGCCAGCAGCTTAGCCATCGTCATCAAAGTCTTTTTCTTGAACGGTCGACCAGGTTTCTTCTTCAGTTTCAGCACCTCTGCAATGCTCTTCGCTCCAGATGGGTCCTTGTTGTGTATTTCTGCAGCTGTTGAGTGTTCAGTTAGTGTTGTGAACGCTGCTGCCTTGTTGTCATCGGTCTGAGTGACAGCTGACCCCAACGAACCTTCTGTGACAGACCGTGGTATCGTCACATCATTACAATCCCCTGATATCTGAGGTGAAAATGTTTGTTTAATGCTCTTTTTGCCTCTGTCTTTTGGATCTCTGCGTGACTTTTTCTTCCGCTTGGAGATTTGGGTTTTGCATACGTCTAAATCGGACATTGCTGCTGGGCTATTTCCAGTTAAATCACTTTTATTATCTTCTTTGAAAACCACTGAGTTCATTTTCTTTGATTCCGTCTGTAATTCTGATGCTGTTATCGGCCTGGAAAGCGATGGGGCTTCTTGTGCCGAAACAGGAACATCTGGCAAATTAGTGGAAGTGCTACAGTCTCTTTCTGTTGCTGCTGATATGTTTGATTCTTTTCTTGCTTTCTTTTTGCTGGTTGAAGGATTCCTTTTTCCTTCGCGTGTTTTGCTCAATTCTTCGACAGTCTCTGCTGCTGTTATTCGACTTGAAGAAATCACGTCTGCTGAATTAGTTGGAAGTACAGTTTCTTTGTCACAGCCATGCCCTCTGCCTTTGACAGAATTAGTTTCATTAATTATGTCACTTTGAGAAGTAACTGGAGAAACTGACGGTTCACATTCTACCAAACGGCCATTTGAGGATTTCCCTTTTGACGTGTCTGTGGCTTCTGAATCCCATCCTTGAGCAATTACAAAGAGTTTAGCCATTTTCATGAGAGTTTTCTTCTTGAAGCGCCGGCCAGGTTTGAGCCTCTGCTGCTGCTGCATCTGATGAAGAACTGAGCTGTATGACATATTCTCTTGCTTGTTCTCTACAACTGGTGGAGCTTGATGGGAAGTATTTACACCACTTCTGTCATCCACGGCTTGTCGTACAGTGTGTGTTTCGTCATTCGGAGGATGCTGGAACATAAGCTGCTTTGGTTCGACAACTTTATTGGACTGGATTGCATCTCCTTTCTTGTACTTTTTCTTTGTGCTAAGAGGCAAAAAATCCTCCATGCCTTCCTTAAGAGTCGACGCTTCTCCACCTGTATCCATGACTACATAATCTCTAATGCCTGCGTCTTGTCTTTCAGCATTTGTCAGGTAGGCTGGATGAGAACCTCCTATTGATAAGGGGGAGTTGTTTTGCATGACATCAGCTGCGGGTTTCTCTGCAGCAGTGACCTCTAGACCTCGAGAGTGGGTGTCCAGGCGAAGCCCGTGTTTGTTGGCGTTTCTCTCCTCGTGGTCTGCCTGCTCTCTTCAACTATTTAAATCTGCTGTTAAATGAAAAAAAGCAAAAACAAAGCTACATCAGTATTATGAATGAAATCTGCCCCCCGTGAACTGCTGCTGATCTTCAACTGGAGATGACCCACCTTTGGTTCAGTCATTTTCTGAGGTGGAGGTACTGTTCAAGGACGCCTGTTGGACTGTAGTGATGTGGCCTTCGCTCTCGTCTTTCCTGATTCCCTTCTCATCAACAGTCCCGTCTGCGTCAGTCTCAGCCAAACGGAGGTCGAACCGGCCGCTCTCACCACTGCTGTCCCATCTCCCTACCATTGGGTTTCTACCTAATATCACAAAGTAAAAAAGAAGAGAATATATTATCTCTAAAAGAATAATATTTCCTTGCATAATCCAAACAACAGACATCTGTGGTCATAAAAACCTGAAATGAACTACACACCATTAGTGTGCAATTACAATTACAGCTGATGTCAATGCTATATCAAACAGTAGAGCATGTTTTGAAGTAGTTGACAAGAAGCTGCAAAACTAAATCCTACATCACTTATTGGAAAAAGGGATTATGGCTTTACAGAAAACTTGCCCAGATCTGACATGTTAGGCTACATATCCCACACATTACACTGGAAACAAATGTCTTCATTGCAAAAAATCTTGTTTTGGTATAGCTTGATGGTTGAATAGTATTGTGTCAGTTGGTCATGCAGAATGTGCGGCATGAAGGTTTGGATTAAACTGATTTTGGCCTTTGTTATATTGCTAGATGAGAGCTTTTGCACCACTTCACAGTTCCTGACAGGTTAATATAGCAGTTTGGTTTAGTGGTTTGTAAGACATGACTTCAATGTTCTCAATGTATAAGAGAAAGAGGTAACTAAATCAAATAAATAAATAAATAAAGTAAGTAAATAAAATAAAATAAAACTGATAGCCTAATTGTGTTGCTTTCATTTGATCTGCTGTTATCTATTTTCAAAGTTAGGGTTAGGGACTATTGACCCAAAGACTGATGTTGTACAAATGCAGACTATCTGCAAATTATAGACGACAAGCTTCTGGAAAGAAAACGACGCTTAATTGGGTAGTTACGACCTACAATATATGTTATTACCTCAGGTTACGACGTAGAAGACAAGTGAAAGTGAAAACATGAAAACGGTCACCTCTACATGTTATGATCCAACACACATTCATAAAGCGGTATGGCCATCAATAGCGGATTTGGTAATATGTTATTCATCACAACTCAGTAAAATGTGTATGTAGAGATGGCAACATTCATTTTGCATATGCACATGTTTAGCAGTTACTGACTTCAATCGCGTTGACGCACACAAATCTACAAAATAAAGTCTAATATCGTACGCTATCACAAACACCGGTGATTTGCTTTGAACACCTACTGACAAACAACTTGAAACAAAGATCCCGGGCCGTCCTCTATTGTTTTGCAGGCTAGACCGCCTGGGCAGACTTTATTCTTACCGCTTTCATGAATAAGGACCAGACGCTAGATGATCCTCAGGATTTCCACGGTCAGCTCCGGTGTAACGACAAGAGTCACTTGCATCTTAAATGTCATTTGTGTGAATATCTGATGTCGCATGCTTACAGTGTTGTTTTCTTGCAGGCGGAGCAGGAGCAGACCGGAAACTGGGGAACACCCCCCATCTTCCCCCCCTTTCTTCCTCCCCTCCTCCTCCTCGTTCCCCCTTCCTCTCCTCTCAGTCCAATTTGGCAGAGACAGTTGAGAGGCAAAAAACTGACTTCAAAGAATAAATAAATCAGTTATAGAGGTTCGTTCCTATACAGGAGTAATATTTCTATTTTTATTATTACCTTTATCTCATGTAAAATAAAGGAACTTTTGTATTTGGTGTGGGGAAAGAATCAATACTTTGCAATAGTGTTTTCCTCTGCACTTGCCAGCTGCACACTAAAAAACGTTCAGGATAAATTTTTCACTGGTATCATTCAGTTGTGGCCAGCTAGGGCTCTGGTCCTTGTTGTGTGCTGCTGGGGAGTTCGATATATATTTGTTCAATATCTTTAAATTTGACCATTTTCATGCCAAAAAAGTATTCACATTTGAATTTGACACTTGTCCTGAAACAGCATTCAGACCATCATGGGATACTGAAACTCTCCATTGAAACCCAGACTAATGAAATTCTTTTTGGGTCAGCAGCTCCTTGAGGCAAAGTGTTGACCCACATATTTTTGGTATATTTTTTTTTTATATAGTGCGTATTTTGCATTAATTGTTTGTCTCGAAGTTCTCCATCTGAGCATCAAGACGAAGTGAAAGGTTTCACTTCTGCCTACGTCTGTTATTCCCGTTGTCCCCTTTTCATCTGAGAGACTCTGATTTGCTGATCGATGTAGACAAACAAGTGTGATGTTTAATGTCGGGGAAAGAAATGACTCAGTAGTGAATAAATTAGCTTCTGTGTGCGTTGGAAATAGCATTAGAAAGTGGCATGGCAAATAAAGTTGAGGTTCTGTCCAAGGCAATGGAGAAGCTTAAATCTATCTATATGAATCAGGTTGGCCAATAATGTTTGGTTCGCTATGCTAAATGTAATTTATATTTTAAATGTATTTTTTTATTTTTTATTTTTATTTTTTTGTGGAGAGTTGTGTGTATGTATGTATAAATGTATTTGTATGTATATGGGTATGTGTAGGCATGTGTGCACGTACAGTATATGTGTGTATATATCTATTAGTAGTAGTCCTATTATTAGTCATATTATTATCATTATTATTTTTTTAGATTATTATTTATGTATTTATTTATTTATTTTTTTAATTTTATTTTTATTTTTATTTATTTAATTTTTAATTTTTATTACTATTTTTCTCCTACACTATATAGCTAGGTATTACGTAGGGAAGGGAGTAAGCTAGGTTGGGGAGGGGAGGGGACGGTGGGATAAAATGTTAGGTTTCTTTTTTTCTCTCTCTTGAATTACACTGTCCGCAACAATGTGTTAAGGAGCTGTATGGACACATATGGATGTGATACATGCGGGTATGTGTATATGATTTATTATCGTTACACTGTAAAGAAACAAATACAAATTTGATCACAAAAAGCTTCTGTGTGCATTGGAAATAGCATCAGAAAAAGCAAGACGATCAGGACGAGTGGACAAGAGTTTCCACAGGCTGCAATATGGAACCTCCTTGGCTGCCATAGGGTTTGAAATATCCTGCTTCAATTGTCTTTGCTTCAGTCAACCAATGAGAGCGCTGTGCGCCGCACGTGAAAGCTATGGCACGGTGAAACCGAACTATTACGATTACGTCGTTTGCACAGCCAATAATATTACTTCATAGTTTGTTTCAACCAATGGAAGCCCGGAGATTATTAGTTTACATCCGGGACAGTTGTTGTATTAGGTAGACGCTGTTCAGTGTTGTCATTTCAAAATATGTCCATCATGCTCAAAGAAGAGATCTTTACATTTTATCCGGACTGTTAATTCCCCTCACGATGAGCAGCCTTTGTAGAGAAGTCGTCACTCTTCAGTTGGGACACTATTCAAACTTTGTGGGGACGCACTGGTGGAATTTACAGGTGAGGATAGTTTAGGCTAACGCTAGCTAGCTTGCATGTGTTTTCAAACTTTGGAGCTTGCTTGGTTTTTTTCTGCATTATCTGTCGGTTTAGCTAGCAATGGAAATGTATGTGCAGGGTTTGTTTTAACAGACTGAGATGGACACGACACAGCTAAGCTAGCAAACGTGGGGGTTAGCATACAGTAAACGTTAGCTAGCAGGCCAAGTCTGCTAGTCATCAGAGGGATAAACAATGACATGACTGTATGGTCAGGAAATCTCCTTTTTTAGACTTGTGATGCAAATTGGCAAATAATCTTGAGCACAAGATGCGTAACTGGAAGATGTATCGCTAAATAAGGCGCATACCATATTAGTTACCAATTACTACTACTGTTCAATGTAACAACAGATTGATGTAGCTACTGTGCATCCCTCCAGCATCCAGCTCCAGTATGGAGCCCAGTCTATCTCTAAAACTAAAACTAGACCCTGATTGTAAAACACTATTACTTATTATGTGCCATTCCACGTGGCTTGCACATAACATCTACAGGAATAGTAAGGATATTGAATAAAAAATATTGTGCACTAGTATTTGGATAGTTCATGATTCAGTCCAGTGTCTTTCTTTTTTCAGCAGGCTAGAACAACAAATGTCAAACTTAAACTTTCCTTTCTCTCCTACTTGAGGTCAATTAGGTCAATCAATTGTTGTACACAAAACCCCAAAGTTCACTAGTCACTTTAATTATTTTACCAGCCAATTAGGTTTTTAGAAAAGACCTGGGACCTCTAAGTAATGGTTGGTTACCTGCCAGAGTGCCGTAACTTTACCAGCCACAGCTGAAATTGGCAGATGGCAATGGGCAGGTGGAAATTTGTCACGCTCAGTGTATGTAGATGTGAACTTGTGCGAGATCTTCCATTACTATTGGCTAATAGATGGAGGGAAATCTTCTAATTTCCTACATCTTTGATATTACATGGACTCTGCCAGTTAAATGGAAATGGATGCGTTTTTTTTAACTCACACTCACTGTGTTGTCTTTGTTTTTCAGGATGCCTCCTTGTCGTACGACCCTGAGTTGCCCCCAAGCGAGATCCAGAGCGATGTCGTGTTTCGAGAGGGACAGACGCTGGGCGGCCACGTCACTTACACTCCGCGCCTCATCGCCATGGATCTCAAGGGTAACTTAACATGATTTTGTTCAGGCCAAAAACATCCTCTGTGCTGTTGTGGCTTTAATTTTGGCAGCACGTTGAGACTGTTTTGATCTTGGTGTTTTGACTAAGATGTTTGCTGGGTTTAGTCCTAGTTTAATCCTGTCATCTAAGATTTTGTTTGTCAATCGCTGACGTTAACACAGTTTCATACGATGATGTTGACATGTGTGAAGCTTGGTAAGCTTGTCATGTTTGTCATTCCTAAATATCTGTCCCTTTCCTCCTCTGGTTCTCATTTGATTCTACTAACTACATGGTGTTAGGAGCCTTTATTCCACCCAGTCTAACATCATACTGTATGACACCTGTTCTCTCTGCTTGCCTCTCAATCTGTCTCTGTAACAGGAAGCCTTCAGACTCTACGGCAAGAGGGAAGTCTGTATGGCACTGACAAAGGCACCACTACTTTCACATGGTAAATAACAGGGTGTGTGTATGTGCATACATGCGTGTGTGTGTGTGTGTGTCTTTTAGGTGTCAGGTGATATTGGCTGTTTACTGGTACAGTATATCCTTATTGGAATACTTTCTGTCAGAGCCTGGCTCTTTCTCAGAAAATACAGGCATGTTTAGGTAATTTTCATGGTTTTCTATGAAACTGCACATTCTGGTGCAACACACCTTGGCGATGATAATCATATGCACTCATTAGCAATCAATTTTGGCAATCAATTTTAGTTTCAATTACTCTGTTGAGGGCTAAATTTGAAGGAATTGTCTTTATTTTACGTAACAAACCAAACCCCTTATCGGTGGATATATCAGATATCACTAGTTTTTCTCTCCTATTAATAAAAAAATATGTGTTGGACCCAGAAGTGTTGATTGTGCGCCTAGTGTCTATGTGCCTAGTGTTTGGTGTATGTATGAAACTGTGCTGTATCTGGCAGGGAGGGAGACATCATGATGCATGAAGAAAGTCCTCCGACCAAGAACTTCTTCCTCCAAGATCTGGACAAGCTGGATGTGAGTATTTAGGGCCGGCAGGAAACTGATGACTTCATATTTTCCAGTATTGTCTTGAGCCATTGATGCCAAGCATTTGATAACATTGGTACATTTGGCACATTGGTACGTGCGTAGTACTGCAGCTTGATGGAAACCTCCTCATGTTAGTGCCTCATCATGACAGCTGTCTTTGTCTCCAGAAGGGGGAGATATTGGCCGATGATTTTGCTGATTTTGCCTCCAGCTCCCCGCCTCAGTGCTCAGGTAAACAAAACCTGACTAAACATCTCAGGTTCTCGTTTAGCCTCCTCATTAACTATTATCATCAGTTAACAAAATATAGTTAAGCACAGCAGTAGCCACTCGCTCATCTGTCATGCTCTGTGAAACTCTCCTGTTGGCAGGTTCGGTGAGTGTGGAGACGGTGAACAGCCGCCTGGATCGTGTCCAGAAGGGCTACAAGCTGGAGGGCAGCGTCAGGGTTTGGTCGGACTTCCTCAGGATCCACCTGCACCCCCGCACCATCTCCGTCATCCACCAGTACAACCACGACGGGTGAAGAGCTGCACCACATTTACTACACTTTGTTGGGGGAAATGTGGGGAAGTTTTGGGGTTGACAGGGTTATTTGTGGGATTATGTTCCACCACTGAAGACTGATTAATAATGAAATGCAGAGTTTCACTGGAAAATTTCAGTTACTCTTCTACAAAATGAAGAAAGTAAAGCACATTATAAAAATAAAAAACTTTATTTGTATAGCACTAGAGCTGCAACGATTAATTGTCAACTATTAAATTAATCCCCAACTATTTTGATAATCGATTAATCGGTTTGAGTAATTTTTTAAGAAAAATAAAATCAAAATTCTCTGATTCCAGCTTCTTAAATGTGAATATTTTCTGGTTTCTTTACTCCTCTATGACAGTAAACTGAATATCTTTGGGTTGTGGACAAAACAAGACATTTGAGGACGTCATCTTGGGCTTTGGGAAACATTTTCTGACATTTTATAGACCAAACAACTAATCGATTAATCGAGAAAATAATCGACAGATTAATCGACAATGAAAATAATCGTTAGTTGCAGCCCTATATAGCACTTTTTTAACAGTGTTACAAAAAGTGCTTCATAAAGCAAGTACAAAATACAGTAGTAAGACAGTATAAAATAACACATAAAAGGATCAGAGAACATAATAAAAAAGTAAAATATAAGGAAGAGATATAATATTAGTAGTAACCAATAATATCTTTATGGGTCATCTTAAGACATTTGCTCACAAAATAATCATGTTTATAGGATTGATTTGCATGTGTTTCGTTTTTGAATGAAGCCTGCCAATCAAACCATGAATCATTTATATTGTTTATAGTGATCACATATACAGATCTAAAGTGACCAGTCAGTCTCAACAACCTTTGTGTGTGTGTGTGTGTGTGTGTGTGTGTGTGTGTCCAGGGAGGCTCATCGTCTGGAGGCGTTTGGGCAGGGAGAGGCTCTGCTGCAGGGGGCGGTGCTGGAGGAGCTGGAGGACAAACTGCACTTCTTCGTCGAGGAGTGTGATTATCTTCAGGTAACGCCACACCTCAGCTCTCCTCCTTGTGTTATTGCTTTTATTTTAAATACTTGTCTGCACTATAATCTCTTAGGGAAGCATTACATGAACATTGACACAGTGTTTTTCTTTTTTTTTGTGGGGGAATTAACAAAAATCAGTGATTGAGTTCAGTCTGTTGCTGCCCAATGATCAAGATGATTATTATTTTTATTTTATTATATATTTTTCTTCAATTTTGAATGTATTCGCTCATGCACTAAGTCCCTGAACACTCATATATTAGCTCTTAACTCATCTTCCCTCTTTCCTTCCTTCCCTGTCCCTTCATCTTCCTCCTCTTCTTGCCCGTCCCGTTTTCCTCCCAGGGCTTCCAGGTGCTGTGTGACTTGGCCGACGGCTTTGCAGGCCTGGGGTCAAAGGTCACCGAGATGCTGCAGGACTCTTACGGCGGGAGAGGCATCCTAACCTGGGGGATGGCACCCGTCAGTCACCCAAATTCAGTGAGTGACAAAATCGCTTTAGAGGCACAGTTATGTATAAGCACATTTTTTTTGTCCTAACAGCATTGTTTCTGTTGAATCAGACTCCAATGAAGGACCTGTACCACCTGATAAACTACGCCTTAGGGACGGTGCACCTGGCCAATCACAGCTCTTTCTTCTGCCCTTTGACCTTGCGTGGCGGGCTGGGCAGACGACCCGCCTCTCACACGGCGTTCCCCCACCTGACGTACGATGTGAGTCTCACTCACGCTGTCTGCTTTGTTTGTTCTCCAGCTCTCCTTTCCACCTCGCATGGTTAAAGGAAAAGATGTTTTAACTCCTTTACTTACACTAAAATTATTTTGTAGTCTTTTTAGAAGATGTTATACTTGTGGAGCTGATTGTATTTTCTTCTACTACACATGTATATGTACAGGGTTCCCACACTCCTGGAAAACCTGGAAAAGCCATGGAATTTTATATGAAAAATGATAAAAGGGAGAAAAGTTTCAGAAAAGTCATGAAATTTTATTTGTGACGTTAATGATTTTTGTTTTTTTCTACTACTTTTCTACTTTAATACTGTCAATTGTCACAAAAAGCTGTAGCTGGCTCAGAAACAGTCTAGAGTTCCCTGTTGGAGGAAAATATTGTTGGTTAAAATAATATTATAATCCTTGATTTTAAAGTGAAAAACAAACTAATTCTTAAAGTTAGTGTAACTGATGGTTACTTTTTAATTCTGTCTCATTAAACTTTGGCCAGGGAAATTTGAAAAGGGGTCATGGAGAAGTCATGGAAAAGTTTTGGAATTTCATCAGTGAAAAGCTGTGGGAACCCTGTATATAAAATGCGGTCTATCTAATTGTGTCTGTCTAATGGTGTGTGTTTCTCTTTGTGTTTCTCTCTTTGTGTTTCCCTTGTGCCAGCCCTCACTGTGGTACCACTCCAGCTCGGTCCTGGCTCTGGCCCTGGACTCGCTCTCTGTGCCTTACAGGCTGAGGCACAACAGCGTCCCCATGTGGCAGGTGGCCGACGCACTGGCCGTGTCGGGGAGAAAGGTGACTTCACGCTGTCAAATATATCAGCTCAGCTATCAGATCAGCTCTACAGTGTCTGTCCATGTGGTCGACTAGTGCCACGTTCACGTCATGTCGGAAGAAACGTTGCTCCAACTTGGAACGTGTTGGAACGCACGTATCCAAAGTTATTTTTATTTCTGAATTTGAAATCAACCATAAATGAACTGCAGAATACATTACCTGCTTTTCATAAGTACTTAATCGATTACTGTGAATGTAATGGATAATTTTAATTTCATATTATCTTGGACTGCCAGCATAGGTGGATTCGCTGTAATGTATGGGTGGCTGTGTGAGGCTGATAATCAGTTTTTCCCAGTTGCCAGGTCATATTTTCAGTAAGTTCGACATGACGTGAATGCAGCATTAGCCTAAGACCACTAAGCACACATCAGTAGCTTTTTTAAATGCAACAATCAGATAACTGAGCGCATTGAATGAGATTCTCTGCCTCCTCTATCCAACAAATCCACTGCAGCAGGAAAGACCGAACTGGAGGATGGAAAAGGAACAATAAGCCTTTCATCAAGTTTCCTTTTATTTTTTCCGGGATAATTTGAATTCCAGGTGGTGGCTGCTTATGGTGCCGTTCCCTTTCCCATGATGCACGGCAGCTCTCTCCCCGACGCCTTGAGTGTCTGCGCAGATGCGTTACCATGGAAACCCCTGTCGGCTTGCTCGGAACTCGGCGACGGCCGATGCTACGGCCAGTTGGTGACGCTCAAGGGATTTGAGGGCCAGAGGCTAGTCAGGTCAGACTTTTTGGATACATTTATTGTAATATTTCTGATGTATATTCAGTCATGTTGTGGTTGTTTTTACTGAAACTTTGTATAGATGCCAGGAAATGATTACTGGCTGTGTTATGTGGTGCTGCTGAAATAAGGTTTATCTCCACACCAAGCACCTTTAGATGAACCCTGCTCTTTGAGTCATGTTTATTTGCACAAATGAAAATGAAATGTTACATCTTGAGAATTTCACAGTTCACCTGAAGATGACCTATCGCTCTGATCATTATCTTCTCACAAAATATAAACAGCAGTGTAGCTTAAAGACTGAAATTCATACTGTAGAGCATTTTCTCTATTTCTGCAAAGTTTGATAAGTAGGAAATTTATCTAGGAATGCTTTCAAGGTAGCAAGCTAGATATTGAGGCTATAATACTCACTAGAACTAACAACACGTCTCCCTAAATTGATTGTATAAAACTAGGTGACTCTTACAGCTTGGCCAGACTAAGCCAAAACTAGCCACAATTCATGACATGAATGCACTGCATTCTTTTAATATATAGTGATATTGCAATCATGTCTGTTTCACAAAATAAGCAGTTGGGTGAAGATGAAGAACAATGAAACTGTTTAACTGTTTTCTCTCTCTCTGGTGCTGAAACTAGATATGGATTCTAGCTGTGCCTGATGGACTCAATATCAGCAAATCATTACATTCTCTGGCTAGTTGACTAATCAATGGTGACACAAATCAAGACGCAACAAGTCACGACAGCCAAGCTGAACCTGGCTGGTAGACACAAGGGATTCGACTACGCTCAGGCCAAACATCAGCCTGAAAATCACATTTAAAAAAAAACAAAAAAACATTACATCTCTTTTACTATGTTGCTGAAATGCTGTGATCTCTGCCTCCAGCTCTTTGGATCCAGGAACTCAGCCGCCCACTCCTCTGCACAGCCTGCACAGTGGGGAAGACATCCTGGCATCCTACATCAGATCCTTCTATCCTACAACTCCTCTGTGAGTTCGATCCGCAGAATCCCTCTCTATCCTTAAGAAAAGGCTAAAGACCCAGCTCTTTAGCGAATACCTCCTTTCATTAAAAAATTAAAAAAAAAAAAAAAAAAAAATGTGATGCCCTCTATGCATTACCTCATAGCACTGCCTTGTAGCACTCCCTCGTAGCACCTATGTCCTGTTGGACCAGAACTTAGCTCTATAGCACTTACTCTCGTTGTTCTCTCCTATCTAGAAACTTGCTTGTGTTGTATGCAAATCTCATGTGTAAGTCGCTTTGGATAAAAGCGTCTGCCAAATGTGAAATTGTAATTGTATTGTAAATTGTGAGTCCCATGTGAGACATGCTGATAACAAACAAGCAAACTTGACTTCAACCGACTAACCGACTCTGCTCTCCCCTCTCTCTTCTCTTCTCTCCCTCTCCATCCCGGCCACACAGCGCTCTGCAGCTGGTTTCCACCCCCAGCAAGCTGACTGCGCCTTTCCCACAGATATTCAGCCAATCCCTCGGTGCTCAGGGCTTTTTGCAGAGCCAGGCCCCGCCCCCTGGCTGTGAGTACACCGTGATTCCACTTTTTTCTCCAAGAGGTGTCTCTCTGGTCTCGCCAGACACCTGACTATTGTTTGGAAGTTTTCGGTACCGGTATTGTAATTTGATTGGGACGCATTATGTTGTGTTCTGTGTTAAGGGGGGAAAAAAAGAAAATCTGGAGAGAAGAAAGAGAATCTGGCATCTGACTTTAAGATTCCTGGTTCATTGCAGATTCTCTAACCACACCCTAACTGTACTTGTATAACTTTAATTGTGTGCTTCCAATCAGTCGTCTTGGTCTGGTTTTATTCTTTGCTTCCTGTCTCCGTGTACACCAAGGACTATTTGAATACCCCATTAGAGGGCATGTTCCTTGTTCCAACTGATTTGACTGAAAGAGAACCAGATTCTTAGTTGAAAATCATTTTTTTTGTGTAAATGTGGATTCAAAGGTTTTAGAAACTTCAACTTGGAAATCATAGAGCAGCACCTTTGTGTTTGTGTTATATACTGGAACATTAGATCATTAGATTAAATCAGATGCGCTCATCTCCAAACCTTTAAGCTACTTGAATGAGTGCAGACTCATAGACACAAAACTATATGCAAATAATGTCAAAAACATGTAGTTTGTGAGTGTGGACATTATTTCTATATAGTTTTGTGTCTTTGAGTCTGCACCCGTTAAGGGAGTAGCCTAAAGGTTTGGAGTTGAGCCTATGTTCCAGTATATAACATGTTACATAGGCGACTGGGCCTGCTCTGCACCCAGCTCAGTTTCCTCTCTAGGAGTCAGGTTGCATCTTAAACCTCTGTCCCTGTCTGTCTCTGCAGCTCCGGTCCCAGCAGTCTCGTCCGCTCCCGTCTTGACGTCCCTCCAGTCCGGCCCTGCGCTCGGCTCGTGGCTGTCAGAGCTGCACCGCGGCGCCAGCACCCTCGACATCCGCCGCACGGCACCCAGCTTCCTCTCCCAGGGGCCCGAGATGGCCGACTACCAGGAGGCCCTGGAGCAGCTGCGCCTCCTGGCCCGGTGTTACCGTGACGACAGCGGCGGCGTGACACGCTCTTCGTCTGAGGAGGATGACGATGATGACTGACATTGTGAGAGTCTGTGTGAGAAGGGTTCATGACCGTCTGGATAGACAGATCTCCACTAACCTGTCAGCTCATCCGCTTTGTTTACTCGCCTGCAGATCTATGCATGCATTCTCACAGATACAGGGAGATGAACAGGAGTCGTGCCTCTGGTTTACTAAGACTGAATTATATGCTAACAGAAAGAGGTGAAACGGTTTGTTTTTTAAAAAAAAAAATACAAAAAGCACTTGAAGTAAGTTGAAACACAATGAAAATCTGAACAGAAACCAGCTCCAGTAAGAGAGAGGATATAAAGAAGTCAATGTAGACCTCGATATGGATATACATGTGTAGTAGTCAATAATGTTTGGATGGAGCATTATGAGAATGTACGGACTGTGGATACATTTCCTCTGATGACTTTGTATATCTGTAATTAAATGTATTTTATACTAAATGCTGTTTTCAACAAGTAGTCTTTTATTACATATACATTAACTGATGTTGTCACACCTCTGTTCTGGGTAAATGTAGTGTGAATCTCAGTGACACTTATTCTGGATTGTTTACACTTCCCACTGTTTTTGTACACCTTGGGAATCATTGCTGAAAGGACAACAAGCACACAAATTTCAGCAAGGTGTAGTGTGGTTCATTGTCCCCGACTGTTGGGGGAAAATGAGGGTTGTTACCATGTTGGGAAATGACATCATTGAGACTAACGGCACCTTGACTAGGGATCAGAAGATTCCATTTTTGACTCCTGGTTGGCGCCATCTATGCAGCAGCTGTTCCCACAGTCACTTCGTTTTTCCAATACTTAATTTACAGTTTGGCTTGAGTGAAAAAGATATGGCTGTGTATACATGTAATTAAGCATCAATTCAATTACATTCTCACTTGCACCTCAACATCATCTACACGTCTTGAACAAGGAGGTTTAAGAGAAATGGGAGATTTTGGATTAAAACTGGATTAGTTGTATTTAATAACTATACAGTTTGTGCTGAATGAATTTGCTTACACAACATTTAATACCCATAGATCAGTTAGAAACTTCACAGCTAAGAACAGTTCAAACATCCACAAATGGAAACCTTGGAGTAGTGACTCAGAAGGAGGCTTTGCTATGTACTACTACTCCAATTTACTGGCAATAATTTCCAATTATATTACCAAAGATGTTTACGTAGAGGGCAGCTCGATTTTCTTTGAGCACTCAAATCCAAAATGTAGCAGTACAACTACCTTAATACCTCCGAATCACAGTTACCGAAATAAATACAAATCCACCATTAACTACAAATCGAGTCAGGCAAACTTTTATTCTGAAATAAAATGGTACAAGGATTTCACAAAGGTGAGGAGTTGTTAGAACATAACAATCCCACCCAGCATATTGACAGAAGAACAGTATGCTTTTACATGTGTGATAAAAAGGCTAGGACACATACGATAGCATAATTCAATCATTTAAACTTATAAAACTGAGATCGCACCCTGTTATTTTACAAACACCTCCATAAGAGACAGATCTAATGAAAAAATATGTAGAGTAAAAGTCAAATAAAATGGAGAAGCATGTGCATGAAGGACACATCGAGCATGAGTGCCTGGTATTCTACAGCTATTTATCAAAAAACAAAAAGAGACAGGGACAGGGTCGAGGGATTTGGGGAATGTAAGTGGAGGAGAGGGGGGGGCGTTGGGATAAGGGCTCATGACAGACAGTCCCAACTCGGGACTAGGATCGAGAACGGGAGCGAGAACGAGACTGGGAGCGGGATTTGGAGCGGGACTCTGAACGGGAGGCGGATGGGGAACGGGAGTGGGCTTTGGCAGGTGAGGGGGAGCGGGATTTGGATTTGGACTTGGATTTAGACCTGGCTCTGGGTTTGGACTCGGCGGGGGTGCGGGAGCGGGAACGGGAGCCCCTCTCGGCCGCGCCCCCCTCCTCGTCGCTCTTGGCCTGCTCGCGGCCCTTGGAGCCCGATTTCCTGGAGCGATCCTTGACCCCTGATCTAGAGCGGGATCTGGAGCGAGAGCGAGATCTGGACCTGGACTCCTCTTTCCTGCCCCTCTTCCCTTCTTTCTTGTTCTTTTTGCTGCGGCTCCTGCTGCGGCTGCGCCCTTCGTCGCGGCCGCGGCCCTCCTTCCCCTTGTGAGCGCCGTTGCTGCGCTCCTCATCCTCTTTCTTTCCCTTGGCCTTATTCTTCTTGCTACGGGAGCGGCTGCGGGAGCGGGAAGCCGCCCTGTGGACAAAATCACAAAGCAAATTAAAACATTTTCAGTGGAAAACTCAAGGCAACCAAAGCTAGATCAAACAGACCGGTTTGTTTCCATGTGCTGTAAAACTCATTCCTTGGTTGTTTCCTGCACTTGAATTTTTTTATATTTTATTGGATCGGCCACCTAAGCTTTCTCTACTATGTCTTCCCTACTCTGTGTCCCTCTCTGGTTTCAAATGATCAAAATAAATAAATAAAACAAATGCAAAAATTAAAAAAAGTGAGTGAACTGCCCACTCTCCTGTTAAGAAAAAAGTAAAAAGGCAGTTTACTGTGTCTTATAACTTTGGGGACGCTGTTAATGTTCAAAAGTGCTGACAATCCTAGGCTACAGAAATTCTCGATCTGGGTGGGATTCCTCTGTATTCCCTGCAGGAAGCTGGACTTCTCACCTGGAGCGGGAGCGGCTGCGACTGCTGCTCTCACTGCGGCTGCGGCTCTTGCGAGACCTGCGGCTCCTGGAGCGAGACCTGGGAACCAGCAGGACAAACAGAGAAAATACAGTGAGTACATGTTAATCACATCACATGGATTAAGAAATTATTACAGAAACGGGTAGTTTCAGCCAGAAAACATTTTGGTCAGGGTTCCAACTGTGCTTGATTTTGATGAAGCATGGCTAGCTGTATTTTATTGGTTGCTAGGCTGACTCATGTGGTAACCAAGGACCTCAGCGATCTTTGTTTTCTCCCATATTTTATTTTTACACATGTATGCTACTTTAATAGATTACTTAGCACTACCACTCTACCCATAATCACAATAAAAAAAATGCCCTCTGGGGTATCGTTACTGTACTTAGAAATGTGGCTATACACATCAGTAAGTCGGATAACATTACAGCGGCGTGTCTGACCTGGAACGGCTGCGACTGCGGGAATAGGAGCGACGGCGTCTGGCGCCGGGACGGTCTTCGATGAGCCGGATCTTCCTGCCGTTCACCTCCGTGCCGTCCAGCTTCTCCAGCGCCCGCTTCATGTCAGAGTAGAGCCTGAACTCGATCACCCCCTCGTTCCTCCGGCCCTTGTTGGTGTCAGCGTATGTCACCTCCCCCGCCTGCCTCATGTAGTCCTGATGAGCGATGAAAACCAACACGGTAATTAGAGGGCAAGTCGACACCTAGTTGTTATGTACAGTTGGGAAACCCCGAAAACCTCCAACCATGTTCCTCCCCTCCCCCACGCTGTCTGTAATTTGGTTTGATGATCAGTAGAGTGTGCATCAGATTCATTGCAGCAGTAAGACTCAGTGTATTTTCACTGTGTCCACAAAATGGAAAACTATAATAAAATGGGTTATGTCTTTTCTGCATATCCCAATAGAGAGGACTGCTGTTGAGCTATGAAGAAGTAGTAGTGCAGGTGCAAGGAATTAACCGTCAGCACAAGTGCAAGTCAAAGATATATTCTGAAGAGCAAATGCTCCAGTTCATGCTATCAGTGCTCTATCATTTGTTTTTGCACTTGCACCTTCAAGTTTGTCACTGTGCCTTTTTGTGAATAGTGTGTTTATCTTGGCTAGATTTTTCTCTGGCTAAATATTGACTGTGCGGAATGTGTGTTTGTCCTTTTCTATTCAAACAGTATAATTCATATCCGTTTTGGGAAATGTAAATCTAGCGCAAGTAGCTTAAGTAATATTAATTAACTAATAAAGACACTTTTGGAGAACTATTGTGTGAGGCACTCTGAACTCTTGTGAAACTGCTGTGATATTTCTAAATCATTACATTTCTAAATTAAACCTTTTTAGACCTAAATCGCAGATCATCCATCAGATAACACTTCAGATGTGTGTATTTGTTATTGTTTTTGGTAATAAATGTGACTTCATACCTTCAAGTCCTGCCAGCTGCAGCGGCTGGAAAGGTTCTCAACAATGAGCCGATAGTCTGTCCGTGTTGGTGGGCCGTATCTGTCTCTTCCCCCGCGTCCATATCCACCTTTCAAGGTAATAAGGAAAGACCAAGAGCAATGAGAACCGGAGACCAACTGAGGCATCGCCATAATACTAAACTCCAAGCTACACACTACCAACAATGTCCATATAAATTTGGGAAAAGGGAAACAAAAAGGGGAAAAGCAAAGATGAAAAAGAGCTACACAAAAAGTGAAATAAAAAGAAAATCAAACCAAAATTAATTAACTCCTTAGAAAACTAACTCATCTTTCCTATAAGTCGACGAAGCCTTTTTAATGGAAAAGTCTAGGCCTATACAACACAATTGTAACTGATTAAATTTTGGTTAAAAAGAAAGATATAGACCTACTCTCTAAATAAAAAGGAAAAAAATCAAAATTCAAAAATATATCTGACCGAGGAAGTACTTACGGTGAACTAAAGCAAGTTTCTAAGCTACGATATCTAAAAACATTTCACTGTTATAAAACATGTTCTTTTTTTCAGGCACCTATAAGAGCTGAACCCACATCTGTTCCTAACCCCATGGCATCCTCACCACCCGGCCTGGGCCTAATGGGAAAAGCGGTCTTCATTCACAATGGCTCCCTTTTTTGGTCTGCCCAGGGGCCCAGAATGGTCAAACCACACTCTTGGAAAGGGGACACCATGGCCAGCAATAGGGGCAGGCAGTCAGCAAAGGACTCTTTCAATTAAAACATTGAGGTTCTTTGTTAAATCTTTACCTTTAAATTGACAATCATTTTAAATAAAATAAAAAACGGAATAAAACATCAATAGATTACAAGATACTTCACAATAAAAATTTTACAGTATTCAAATCAAGACAATTATTTTCTTCCATCAGCAAATATATCCCAAGCCAATTTCCCCATCATATATTCCCACGTATTCTTGGTTTCACCAAAATATTTTTCCAATCCAGCATATGGAAACCCAAGATATTTTCAAGTCATTGGTGGCTCTGGTGCACACAAATTTAATCGTGTCATCTACTGATAAGAAAATCCCCTCTCACCCCCATTGCTCAATGCTGAAAGAACTGCTAAGTGCATCAGTAAGTGGCGCTCGTACACTGTCTGCCAGTCTATTTGCAAGACAATATAATCCAGATCTGCTGCTCTGTAGTTGCCCTATCCAGAAACTGTGCCACACCTGTATGTTAAACCAACCGTCAGAAACCTGGAAGGCACAGAGAGACCAGAACAATAGCATCTACTGACGGGATTAGGAAGGGGGGTGTGGACGAGTGTGTGAGTTTGATATGAACAACCAAAAGCTGCAGAGAAAACAACTAGGTGGCACTCAAAGGCAACCATGTTAATTTCCCAACAGGAGGATGGATTCAGCTCAGGCATGAGTAATGGAGATCAGGTACCGGTTGTTAGACTATCTACAGTAATTCTTCCAATTACACCCGAGAAGAAGAGTGGTGATCCACTTTCAACCATACAATTTCCATTCTGATTACTAGGATGTAAATTGAATGCACATCAGCCACCAAGGACAAGCTTAAAAAAATTGATGCAATAGAAATCCCAATAGCTGATTCTTTGTAGTGAGTGAAAGCCCTCCTGAATGATATTCCTCATATGTTAAGAAAACGAGATTTTACTGTACACTTACTCCTTCCACCATAGCTTCCATCCCGACGAGGTCCCTTGGTGTGCTCCACAATAACCCTCTCCCCACACAAGTCCTTGCCGTTCAGGTCATACACAGCATCATCTGCATCTCGGGGGTCATCAAATTCAACAAACCCATACCTTCACAGCGGAGGAGAACACGTTAAGACTGGGTCACAGCAAAAGATTTGGACAGCATGCATTCAGAAACATTAAATACAACTATGCACAAATTTTGTTTGCATAAATATGCAAACTATATTAGCTGCCACTGCATACAGAACACTACACTTGATGTGTAGCGTGAGTTCCTTGTTCCTTGTATATCAATGGACGCTTGTGGTTTGCTGTGTGTGTTGGGGGGGGGGGGGGGGGGGGGGGGGGGGTAGTACGTTCACTATTTGCAATCCAATGAAATAATTTCTGAAATGTTTTACTGTTTGAAATCCAGCAATATGTTTAGTAAATTAACGTAATCCACAAAAATTCTTTTTTTTTTTGCCATTTTCTTCCCTAGCGCGAACTCGAGGCGAGGACACAAGGGGGAAATATTTTAGGGGATACACGTTTTGGCACAAAGGTCTGCACGATATAAAGTACATAAAGTACATACAATCTGGCCACGTGTATGATTTACTTACAGCTGTTTAGCTTAATGGTACTAAAATGCATTGCAAATGCATACAAGCGTGTGTCTTAACATGGCCACGTACAAAAAATTTTTTTAGCCAACCATTAACGTTAGCCCTAGCTTGACTAGCTCGAGCGTTGTGATCGCTACACTGGCGCTAGCAAATGCCAACCTTCACTTTAGTTTTCCAAAAACACACCAAATACGTTTACAAAGCTATAACTTTGGTGTAAACTATATTTGAAGTGGCTGTTGTTGATAGATGGTAAGCGTGTGTTAGCTAGCATCAGCTAATTCAGCGTGTGCCTGTCCGGGCCTGCTGCAGCCAAGGCCCAAAACACACGGTGCGGCCTAAGCAGACGTTAGCGCCGAGAACAACGGTTAGCTGTATCAACGTTACCCGTTTTTCAGGTCGACTTCGAGTATCTTCCCGTAACCCTTGAAGAACTTCTCGACGTCCTTTTCCCGTGCTCGATAGCTCAGTCTTCCGATATACACCCTCGACATTTCCCCGGCTTGTGTGCTACTGGAATGCGAAATCCGTAAGAGAACACACACGGAGGCGCGAGGCTGTAAAGACGCATAAATTACGTGCGCTTCCTTGATACAATAGGTCGCGAGCTAAAAGGGGCGTGTCCTCACGACTCAAGGACTGTCCGCGCTCTGCCGCTCTCCGTACATGTTGTCCATTATTAAGTACGCTGTCTATTGTTGATTGAATACAATTTTCTCCTATTTTACAGTTGATTTTGACTGAACCTCTCATATCTGATCTGAAAGAAAGGCAAGGAGAGAGTCAGAACATGAACATATATGGTGTTCCACTATTTAAACATAACTATGAAACTGCCATAACGATTCAACTGTTTGGATGCAGGAGCCCAAGCTTTAAATGGCTGTCCCGAGTCCTCCTGGGTCCTTTTGTTTGTTTTGATATTTATAACGCTGAAAAATACAACAACCATGAAATCAACCATTTCACTACCAGACCATGGTAGTCCAGGGTCCCCCGGGGGTCCTTGGGAGGGCCCACAAAGTGGATAATAATTTAATTCCACTGTCATTTAATTCAATAGAAGTTGGCGCAATCAGAGCATGTTATGATCGTATGTTTCATCCCACTGCGGTTGTAATGACAGTGGTGCGCTTATGATACATGATAATAAATAATGACAAAAGACAAATACATTCTAAAATGAAGTTCTTGTCAAATAGGGTCTAATGTGTGTGTATATATGGGGGTCCTTGGCATGAAAAGGTTTAACATTGTGTGACTTAACAGTAGGTTCATTGTTTTCCACTCCGGATTTTGCGACCTGCCGCGTGCAGGTTTGAGTTGTGGTGGGAGGGACTACTACAAACTTCTCTGATCATTTACAAACATACCTGCTCTATCTATCTGGAAGTTATTTTAAACTTTCATACAACAGAAGTTTTCCGCATCTTGCTATCCACCGTTTCCTTAATATGCAGTGTGGTTATCTTGTCGCTCAGATGTGAAAATGGAGGCAATTTCTTTTTTCAATGGGTTGAAGAAGGAGAAGTCGCATGGGGGGAAAATAACGGTACACGAAACCGGTTAGCTGAGTGTTAGCTAACGTCAACAGGTTGGCTTCCTGCTAGCTAACTCGGTCAAACAGCCATGGATTGCGGGACTTTTTCTAAATATTCTTGGCTCGACTTTGTCTTCTCTGTAATCGGAGTGTGCACCTTCCTGCTGGACTGGGGGTCGGACGTGTGGGTGGCCACCGAGTTTTACTGGCGCGGGGATTTCTTCTGGTTCGGGGTGCTGGTCGGCCTCATGGTGCTGTCGTCGGTCGTGGTCCAGATGTTCAGCTGGTTCTGGTTCAAGTACGACCGGCAGCTGGAGGGCTTCAGCGCACACACTTCGGCAGACTCCGTCCTCTTCGGCGGCCGAGCCCAGCTCTCCTGCCTCCTGCATGTGCTGCAGCTCGGCTTCTTCTGCAGGTGGGAACTGATGCTGTTTGGCATTTTTCCATGTTTTTTTGTTGCCAAATGCTTACTATGTAATTTGTGAATAATGGGACAAGTCTCAATCTGTTTATATCACTAAAAATAATTTAGGCACAATCAATTGATCGGGTGAGTTATTGATTGGTTATGGCCATATAATAGCTATCACTAGGTCAAATTATTCAGTGATGCTGGAATAAAACAGCCTAGACTTATTTTCTTGTGTTGTAAACGCTTGCCTAGCTGATAGTAGTTTCTCAAGATGTGGAAAGTCCTTCAGCAACAGTTTACACCCATTCAAAGGAGATGCAAACAAAGCCTAGTCTGGACTAAAGTGAAATAATGGTCATTCATTGAAGATGTCTACCCCAGCATAATACCTATATCTTCACTGCAGGGTGTTTCTCACTGTTTGCCTATTCATGTGACTCTGGACGTTCACGCAGCTCAAGCAAGCATGTAATAACATTTGACTGGTGCAGAAACCATAAAGATAATTTTCAGGTGCGGCAACAAGTAAATCCAGTCAGAAACGAACTGAATGCATAGAATGCAGTCATAATGAGTGAATACCTTATGATAATAGCTGAGGACCCGGTTGATATGAGTCAACTCTATTAAAGGCCCCTTATGTCAGATTGAATTTATTCACCACAAATTACATAATTGTGTGGTAATTGGTATGTGAGCTCTGCTGTCCCATTCTCTGAAGATACATGCACCATTTAATATCCTGTCTTAACACATTTGTCCATGCAGGCACATCTCTGCAATATGGCAGGGCTTCAGGGTGTGGTGGCGGAAGGAGCAAGGGTCGGAGTACGCCGTTTACCTGACACACGACCTCAGCATGCTGCGGCTCATCGAGACCTTCTGCGAGAGCGCTCCTCAGCTCACCCTCATGATCTACATCATGCTGCACACCAACAAGGCCAGGACCGTACAGTGTGAGTTACCGCCCCCCTCTGTTTCACCCTGCAGGTTTTTATCAGATAATCGGGCCTCCAAAAATAGGGAGAACCACTGTGTATCAAAGAGGAACATAGGGTGAGGTTGTGAATACCACTGTTTGGGTTCAGGTAGGGCTGCAAACACCGCAAACTTCCTCTTGGTTGCTACACTGATGGCACAACGTCTGTTTTGTAGGTGTGAGTGTTGCTGCATCAACCACTTCCATAGCCTGGATGGTGGTGGACTACCACCGCTCGCTGCGCTCCTTCCTCCCAGACAAGGCCAAGCAGGGCTGGGGCTCCTCCTTGGTCTACTTCCTGTGGAACCTGCTGCTGATTGCCCCCCGCGTGGCGGCCATTGCCCTCTTCGCCTCTGTCCTGCCCAGGTACATCGCCGCCCACTTCCTGATGCTGTGGACCGTTTTCGTGTTCTGGGCCTGGCGACAGAAGACGGACTTCATGGACAGCGCCGGCGGGGAGTGGCTCTACCGGGCCACCGTAGGTCTCATTTGGTACTTCAGCTGGTTCAACGTAGCGGAGGGTCGCACCCGAAGCAGGAGCTTCATCTACCACTCCTTCATGATGACAGATGGAGGAATCCTGCTGGCCACTTGGTGGTGCTACAGAGACCCGGTCCTGACTCAGTCGTACGCCTTCGTCCTGCTCGCCGCTCTGCCCTGCACCTACTTCCTGGGCCTGGCCTTCAAAGCGCTCTACTACTGCTGCTTCCACCCCAAGCTGTGGAGGCCCCCGGTGAGAGACCCAGGACTGGCTGATGAGATGCCTGATGGGAAGGTGTCCTTCAGAGACTTCTCCATCCAGGACGGCACCTTGTCCTCCCAGCTCCTCAACAAGAGGATGGCCCGCCATGCCAGTCACTTTTACTCAGAACAAGAAGTCACTAAAAATATCAAAAGGACAAAGGGAGATGAACCACCAGCCACCAGCGCTGTCTGACTGTGTGTCAGATCCAACCATGCGCTACAGTTAAATGTTACATTACTTGATAGTGATGGAAAGCAGCAAGCCTGCAGTCCATCTCTAGACTGTTTCCCCTTTATGCTGCATTTTCACAAGAGGATCAATACATTTTGAACCAAAATACAGATTCATATATAGTTCATGAAGCTGTGGTAACTTGATAAACTCATGCTAAAATATTACAGTGAAAAGCTACTGATATTGGATATATTTTCTACAAAAACTGTATTTTATTATCTTTACACTTTTGAGTATATGTTTGCATGTCAAGATAAATGTTTCTCTTTTACACTACATGTGGCCTAGAGCATGTTGTCACTGTCGGATGAAAACCTTGTATCTCCAAAATGTCAGCTATTCAGGAACTGACAGCCTGTATATTTTACATTATCCAGTCAGTTTTCAGGTTTCATAAACCCAAGAGGTCGGAGCATTTCCTCATAATCCTTAAATTGAAGTGAAATCATGAAAACCACCAAAATTGGATTTGCAAGGTTTTTACATGGCAACAGCGATATCTTAAGTTTGTGTAAGTTTGTAAGGTTTTCATGTGTTTTTGGACACTCTTACACTTGTTACACTTTTCTTTATCTTTTCAAGGACAATGAATGTACAATCTATCATCAGGAGTTCCCTTTTTAATTACTGTGCCATGCAACTATATTAGACCACTTTAGACAGGGTGCTCCTATTTCTCTACATGACATTCATATTGTAAAACAAGTTCAAGTCAAATTATAATTGTTCACATATTAACCAAGCATTGTTAGCCCATGTCTAGCAGTGACTAAGGGGAAGCTGGTATTCTTGTGTGACTTAAAAGCCAAATAGTTCCAGGTAAAAACATATTGTTACTGTTGCTCACTCAGCCAGTGTTTCTATAGCTTGTGTAAATGTCACATATGCCAAACATACTGTATCTGTTTACTTTGGTATCACTTCCAAGTTGATGTATGCTCGTAGAAGCATACTATTCTTTCAGTGTGCAGAAATAAATTGTTACACTGGGACGATCAGCATTATTCTAGAAAAAACATGTTTTTTGGTGTCCTGATATTTGTTCAGGTTGGTATTTTGTTTTATGTCTGGACTCTATTTTCTTATGTCAGACCTTTTTAAAATTTACAATACATTTTAAAGTATTTTCATACAGAGTATAGTAGTAGCTGCCCCATTTATTTACTATAAACTCTGCTGAAACAAAAACCCAAGGTTGTTCTCTTTCTCTTACCTCATTTGCTATGTATGACTATTAAAGTGATAAGAATTTTAAATACTTCTGCATTATCTTTTTTTTAACATGTACTTTTCTGTTGCATGTCCATTACATAGACAACTGATATAGTTCTAATATGTAAAAACATGGTAGCAGCAAAGACAGGCTCTAGTTGACTTGTATAATAATCTTACACAGCTCAGATATATAGTATATATATATATATATATATATTTTTTTTTTTTTTTTTTTTACAGTAAAAATACAAGATGTGAACATTATGCAGCTGTACTGTAGGAGTGAGAGGTATGAGTTTCATATGTGTACAAATGTGGCAACAATGGCTGTGTTCATACAGCATGTATGTGCCTTTAAGACTTCATGTGACTCCATGGGAGGGTTAGTTTGAAAGGAGGGGTCATGTTTAAACACCCTGAACCTTGACTGTTTGCTCGCTTTCAGTTTTCACTCAAGGGTTTAAGAGAGAGAGAGGAAGAGGAGTAAACAGCTGTACACTACAGCATGTAGCAGTGCCAGTTGCAGATAGTTTAGACAGAAATGTTTGGAATGGACGTCGGTGTTGCCTTGAATTACTCCTGCTGGGACTTCCTGTTTACTTTCGGGGGTCTGGCGTTCTTTCTGGTCGACATAGCACTGGATGCATGGGCGGTTGTGACTTTCTACCAGGAGAAGGAGTACTTCAGCCTGGGTCTGCTGCTGCTGTTTCTGCTGGGCTCCTCGGCTCTGGCTCAGGTCTACAGCTGGCTGTGGTATCATTATGACAACTATGAGACAAGGACAAAGGTGGAGAACTGCCTGAACCCGCTCTCACTCAAGATCCTCCATGTGCTGCAGCTGGGAGTCTACTTCAGGTTGTGAAAGCTTTGTTGATTGATCATCTTAGTGTGTTGAAATGGCTAGTATGGGTGGGGAACTGGACCAGTAAGAGTGTGTCTAAGTGCAACTTATGGGAACTAAGCTAATACAAATTAGAAGCATTTCTGCTGCTTGAGAAAGCTCCACCACAACAGCTTTTAAAATGTAGCTCCACCCTAAATTCCATCTCCCTGTTCATGGAAACACTCTCATTTACTGGAAATGCAAAGTAAACATTCAATGAGCTGGTGCATTATGTTGTAAATACTCACAATAGAAAAATATCTTAGTCATTATGTTTTCATGTTGGCATCTGTCTGTGTGTGTTTGTCTATCTATCTATCTATCTATCTATCTATCTATCTATCTATCTATCTATCTTATCTGTTTATCTGTCTATCTGTGTGTGTTTGTGTGACATATTCTTGTGAAGACACTAACTCAGGAACAATACATGATAGAGACTTCATACTTACTTCATACTAATGCCACCCATGTGAAGACAAGTATGTTGACAGAAATATTTGCTATTTTCATAACTGGCTATGTTTAATATACTGTATCATGGTGATTGTGGTGGGACATTTGGCAGCTTAAATGCCTCTTGTTTGTCATTTGTATGCTTGGTTCTGGTGGTGCTGAGGCAAAGCAGACAGACTCATTCACACTCCTTCTCCCTCTCAGGTACGCTGGTGTAATGGAGGCCTCCGTACGCAGCTTCATCTCAAGGAGCCGAGACCCTGAGGGCGTCGTCGTGTACCTGTCCCACGACCTCAGCATGCTGCGGCTCATAGAGACGTTTTCGGAGAGCGCCCCCCAACTCGTCCTCATGCTCGCCATCATTCTGCGGAGGGGCAAGCCGGATCCCATGACAAGTACGTACTCACACGCCTGAAAGCTGAACTATGTAGATTTGGGATAGAAGTGTGAATCACCGCATGTTTAGTAGTGAATAATTATAGTGTCTCAAAAGGAAATTTACGTCACCAGAGCACTGAGGCCAGAAAGTATCAGTATTTCTGTTGTGATCATACCAGGGCCGTAGCTAGGAATTAGGGGGACCCAGAAATAAGTGACTCTGGGCCCTCCTCCATTTCCCTCTCATCTCCACACAACAACATTATTCCACCTATGGCAAACATCTATATCGACCCATCCATAACTCAAACGCACCTCCACACATTCACTTATTGATCAAATATCGGACACTTACGTAATTGAAATTAAGGACAGTTTTTAATTTGCATAAGAAAAGCCGAGACAATTGTTATTCCTGCTTGCTCCAGTTTGTCTCAGATAACACAACAGTTGAGAAAGTTTCAGTTTCAGTTTTGTAGATTTCAACCAAACCTTGTTTCGAAACCAGAGCAGTGTGAAATAAAAGTGTAAAAGCATTGCTAAATAGACACTTGAGGACCACAATAATCATTTTAGTCCACACACTTTAGGGCCCCTCCCTCAGCTTGTTGCCCTGGCTAGTCAGCACCCGTATCACTACAGCGCCCCAGGGTCTTACCGTCCCTAAATTTTTACGATTCGTCTAGGCTTGCTGTTGCTCCAAGTTGCCTTACACAGTTTACAAAGCAAGAAGCCATTGCGCTCATGTGTAAACCGTAACCATTAAATCATATCAGATGTTGTGGCGTCCCTGTGATGATCTCTGTCTTCCTCAGTGTTAAAGGCGGTCGGCTCGGCGTCGGCCATCGCCTGCAGTGTGACCATGTACCACCGCTCCCTGCGCTCCTTCCTGTCCGACAAGCACCAGCAGCAGATCCGCTCGTCGCTGGTCTACTTCCTGTGGAACCTGCTGCTGATCGCCCCGCGCCTGGCCGCTCTCTCCCTGTTCGCCTCCGTCCTGCCCTGTTTCGTCTTCACCCACTTCCTGTGTTCTTGGATGATTTTATTCTTCTGTGCCTGGCGAGCCAAGACCACCTTCATGGACAGCGCCGGTGGGGAATGGCTCTTCCGGGCCACCGTAGGCCTCATTTGGTATTTCAGCTGGTTCAATGTGGTGGAGGGGCAAACCAGGTACAGGTCTTTGCTGTACCACCTCTATATAATGTTTGATATTGTGCTTCTGTGCGGTCTGTGGTGCTGGCAGGTCCACAGAGAACCACCATATTTTGATATAACACTTTTACATGCCATAATCACTAGTGTTATCATTATTTTATTATTCATCTTTGGTATCTTAGTTAAAGGACTATACTATACGTGCTGTCATCCAAAGCATGAGGTGAAAGAGAGTGTGAGTGAAGGGTCGCCCTCTGGACTGGAGGTTGTTACATTTCACTCAGATACGGTGGATTTGACTGAGGTGAATGGCCATGATGAGGACATACAATCAGACAGCATGTTTCGCAGCATGCCCAGCGCACCAGAACCAGCACCAACGCAGAAGCGTGAGAATAAAAGAATGAGGAAGTTGGCGGAGAACTTCTACTCCTGACCTGCATCACTTGACAGCCACAGGACACAGGAGGAGGATAGAGAGACGTGCGAGTCATGCTGGAACACGGGTTGAGAAGTGAGAAGCACATACTAATCGTCGTCATCATCATCATGGGGCCGTGTGAGATCAACCTGATCTCTAAAACTTTAATGACTGATACGATTTCAGAAGAGGCAAATGAAATTCAAACAAATGCTACTTAGTTTTATAAAATGGCTTAACTGATGAAGACTGTGATCCAGTTGGTTTCACTACTGTTGACAAAATGCACTTACTGTGAGTGGATAAATTGTCTGCTAAATGATGTAATGTATCTACCAACGGATGTAATTTTGTCCATGACTACGCAATTCATCTGTGGGTTTTCTCAATAACAGCTGACCAGATGGTTCTCCTCCCACACACTCAAGCTTCTCTATGAAGGAAGTGACATAATTTAGCAAGTGGCATTTTAAGAGTTGTACTAATAATTCTAATAATAATAATACTAATAATACATCTTCTTTATATAGCGCTTTCTCAATGACTCAGAGCACTTTACAGCTTAAAAACAAAACGGCATTAGAACACCATTAAAAGAAAATACTATTTGAATACTTGTAAGGTTTGTATAATGTACAATTACAATGTGATGTAATTGTATTCTTTATTCATTGTGTACAGTAATTTATAAACACAAAATGATATTGAACTCAATCAGTAAATGTGTAATTTTTGAAACTTTTTAAAATTTATTTACATTGTAATGAGTGTCTTAAGTACACAGGAAAACCTTACAGGACCATAAACAGTGTTCCGGTCCCAAACAGCTAGTGTGGGGAAATAGTGATTATTATTGTAATTAAATTAGCATTGAGTATTAAGATAGTGTTCAGTTGACAGGTTCACGTAGCCTCACAGGTCTTTGAAAATGAGATGAAATATATAAAAAGGAAAAAAAATAAAAGACAGCATTTTAAAAATAACAGTATTTGGCATTGAAAAAAAGAGGAAAAGTCAGATCTAGCGCATACACCCCTTAAACATTGCATGGTCATTTTTTGATGGCCATGGTATACTTCAACACAGACTGACAAAAAGTATAACAGCAACCAGGAAACACATTCCACAAGCTAGTACAGAAAACAAAAATGTAAAGATTGCATATGGTTTCTCTCTTTTCTCAGATGCATGACAACACTGACTGCAAAAACCACAAAGGATTGATTCTGAATAAGCCCATTTCCCCTCGACTCATTTAGGTAGTACAACACTGAACTATCAAACAAAAGCATAGGATTGTTCGCAATATACATGTTTCACCAGAGTGAGTTGATCTGATTTGTATTCAACATACCATGTATTACAGATTGATTGTCTCTAAGCGATGTAAGCATTTCACAGCAACAAAATGCAATTTCCTTTTCAAAAGGAAAAAAAAACTATTACAAAACAGATGACTGTTGCGAGATGAGAATTTCACTTGTAAATATCTGAAAAATAATTGAATTGTTTCATTCCAAAATTAGATATCCACCACTTGACAAAACAAAACATGACACCTTGTCTGAGAAATTGGTTGCTGGCAGCAAAGTAACACTCATTATTTACTATTCTTGACAATATTAGCCATCTTGAGCCCTTCCCTTTAACATTTTAGAGGATTAACTTATTTGTGTTTCTTTAAACTCTGAGCAGTGGCCATCAGGCAACATTTTATTCCCTAAAATGGATACAGAGCTTTCTGGAAGGAAACCCTTCAATTACAGTGCAGACAGGACAGTCAAATCAAAATTAATATGTCTAAGTTAGTAACAAAACTTACTGGAGCATTACAATAAGTCTCGACAGCATTTACAAAAAAAAGTATAGAGTAAAAAAAAAAGTAAAATAACACTTCAGATAATGTAACAATAAAATGATGATAATGTATTAAACAAAATCTTAAGTATTTCCCTTTGAGATTATGTGTACAGATGATGGTTAAAGGCACAATATAAATATGCACAGTCACTCAAGAAAGACAAACAAATACACAGAAAACACATTCTTAACGGTCAAGCTGCATGTGTGTAAATACGAAATCTTCTTCAGGCTCAGTATTGTTCAGTCGGAATCTCACTCAGACCAGAGAAAGTCGACCCTCCTGCTCTCTTGACCAGCTACTTCAGGCAAATCAAATCCCTTGAAATACAGTTAATGAACAAACCACTAACTAGTAATGTATTGCACAGTCATCCCTTGTTTCTCCCCCAATACGACTTAATGACAAGGGTGCGGGTTGCAATGTGGCTGACTGATAAACTCCAGAACTGTATCAGCTGTACATTGGGGTTATAACTGTCTGTCACAACAAATATCCCCAAGTGCCAACCAACTGCAGATACTGTGCGTGTCAACTGACTAAACCCAACTTGAAAAACTACCTATGATTCAAAAGCAACTGAGAAATTATACTGCATGTCTTTGGAAATAAATGTACGCAGTTTTTTTTTTTTTTTGGTAAATGACCACCACAACATTCAACTGCATCAACAAAGCAACTATAACATGCCCACATGTAAAGCTAATGAAATGTAATTCTGCAAGTGGCCAACAAGTTATTTTGTTATCCCTGTGTAAAGAAATTTGTATTTGCCAAACAAAATTCATTGGTTTTGTCAACTAAGTCAATAGTTGATTTAATCCACAAATTTGCAAAAACTGCTTTCTCTACATTGTTCTCCTCACGCAATTAAACAGTCGGGCAAAAAACAAATGCATATTTGTGAATAATGTGATGAGATGTCAACAACTTTCCAGCAAATCACCAACAGAACAGAAAATGATAAATAAAATCTCTTGGCCGACTACGATCCTAACAATCGATCAGCTCAGTCAGAGGCTATGAGGTGCGAGTCCTAAAATGTATCTGCCATGACTTGGAAACACTGAACATATAGAGCATTTATTACCAGGGTCACGTTATCCTTATTCACATGTCAAACAACATAAACGGCTAACCCAACTCCAACCGCAAAACCATTGTATTTAATACAATATGTGTATATTGTGCGACTCGTTTTTCACCTTTCATCTGAACACTTTTACAAGCTTTATCAATGGAAGTCTCCTCATAGGAATTCAAGGACACTTAGGACTGTGCTCTGAGGAGCGGCTGACCAAAACAACAGGTTGTCTCACTATACACATTGTACACATTGATTATGCTCAAGAAACTGTGCATCGTCTGACTAATACTACTGGCGCAGGAAATTAACTTCTTTGTCCACCAGCCACTGAGACTCCAAAATTCAAAGGCTATCATCGCCATTTTACCAGTTGGAGTAGTTTTCAGGATAGAGAAGAACCTCCAATTAATGGTCGGTGAACTGGCAAAGTGGCTGGTACAGTTAAACTCCCCAGTCGTTGAAGAAATTTTAAGCATTTGGCTTGCATTTCTCACCGTGACTTGCATTTCTTACTACCTCTCAGAGTAGCATGACGTACAGAAAGGCTAGTTTAGGCCTGACCAGTAGCAGGTATTTCACAGAAGCCTCTGATCCTCAGCACGTGCAAGTGATGAGCCATTTCCTTCAGTCTCTGACCACAGATCAGCAAATATTAGAAGTTCTGAGAAGTCTGTCATCATGACGCAGTGGAGAGGTCAGGGCAGCTGACTGACTGGTGGTGTGGGTTGGTCAGGTCAGTGGGTTGGTCAGGTCAGGAGGGGAATTGATGGTCAATAAGGAGAACTCTATCAGTACCTTACGTCAAATAGTGGAGAGGCTACATGGGAGACAAATCAAAAAACAAAAAATCGGATTATTTGATACTTAAACAGAGCGCTGACCTCACCGACAATTGTCAGTAACTCAATGATTTGAGACAAAACGATTCATCAATGCTTTCAAGTCTTGGAATGAGTGCAAAACAACCTAGAAAGAGGGATTTTTCAATTTGTTGTGATATTATTCTTTCAATTATAGAGAGTCTGAACGGAAAGCTCAAACAACCCAAAGAGAGAAAAATCTGAGGGACATTGTCAGCCACAGGAGGCGTTTATACTAAAAAAAAACCCAAACAAAAAAACATGAGAAAAAGAGACGGAGACCAAGGGAAAGAAAGAAACAGATGTAGGTGTCTTCCCTTCTGTGTCCAAATCAGTGCCAGTTTCAGCGTTGGTGAGGTTAGCTGCCGTAGAGGTGGGAGTGCTGGGCATGACGAGCCTTAATTCAGCCAACTGTGCATCCAGTCTGTTTCTCACAGTCGGCGCCAACCCAAAAGTCCGCCTCGGTACGTTACCATCACACAGTGAGTTACGAGTAGCCAGTGGGAGCCGGTAGGTGTTTGTAATGTATGAGTGTGTATCGTAGGCGTCGCAGAGGATTCTCAGAGACTCAGTGTCACTCCACAAGCCACCAAAAAAAACAAAAACAAAGACGACTGCATTTTCCCTTTAGTGTGCGACGTCAAACGCCACCTCCTTTACAAGAAGTCCAGCTCCAGGGCTTGGTGCAGGGACACAAGGTCTCCGTGGGTGGAGATCCGCCAGAAAGGCATGTTGTGCTGCACAGGGAGACAAAACCAAATGAGTACCATACACATTCATCATATTCTTTCTTTGCACATATTCATTATCCTTGTACATATGTATAAACCTGGTATATACCTTTTACTATTGCATAGTTCCTACTTTATTTTACCATTTCATATTTTCTATTCTATTTTATTTCTATTACCTAAACAGGACAGGACATGTACAGGAGACTGCACACAAGAATTTCACTCGCTTTTATACTCGCTGTAATTGTGATGTGACAATAAACAAACAATAGAGGACAGGGGAGATGTGTGAAATTTACCTGTTTTGCTGCAAATTCCTCGTCTCGACCGTCGCCTATCACCACATAGGTCACTTTCTTCCCAAAGCGAGAGACAATCCTCTCAAAGCAACTCTCTTTCCCTGTGTGAAAGAAAACCACAGGGGAAATTTACGATTTAACTTTAATTATGGACTTTCATAGTTAAACCTTTTGCCACACGGACTTTTGCCAAGAAACTCAAAGCGGTATATATATCTATACATTTCCTCCTCTTATTTAGTTTCCTCCCCATTCGTTATGTCTATGTCATCCCTCCTGTGTCTGTACAATGTCTATGCATGAAAATAAAAAACACATTGACTAAAAAAAAAAAAATTCCTCCTCTGTCACAGTAAGGAGGGATTAATAGTGTGTTTGTTTTGTATTGTATTATCAAATGTACCTATTTTGGTGGCACTGTAGATGTTCTCGATGGGGAAGACTTCTCCCAGGCCGTAGAGCAGCACCTTTGCCAGAGCCGGAACCAGCTGAGTTGTGGTGACCAGGACATTCATACACTTACCCCTGTCAGTGGGACACGGACACACGGAGAGACACACACACACACAGGCTTTACAGGATGAAGCCACAAAGCTTTGCCAGTGGAAAGACCGGTTTACATAGTCAACACTGCATGCTGTTTATTATTCAACGATATTGGGCTACAGTTTCAGTGAGCAGTTATAAACATAGCCCATATTTAAATAATGAAGGAAAAGTATTCTGGCTCCTCTTTGATGTGTTCAACTGAAGAATGAAAATGGAACGAGTGTGTTTAATTTGATAATTTCCTCAAGTTTGATCCATTTTAAAAAGGGACACAACAGGCGAGGTAAAACATCCATACTTCTGTGATGCAGTGTGGCATTTCCAAAAGCAGATCTAGTTAATAAGTTTATATTTTACTTTTTAACAGAGATATGAGGATGTGTCGATACTCATACATCTTGAAGATATTTTTAAACTAATTTAGGGCAGATTCATCACAGCCAATATCAGCCAAGCTAGTTCCTCTAGCTTTATAAACACCAAACTTACATAATGCCTCAAAAAGCAAACACAGTGGCTAGGGAAGAGGAAGTCAGTGGGTTACGCATTTAGAATCTAGTCTTAACCTGACGGAGGCAATACTCACACTATATTGCAATATATTGCTAATGACTATAGCAATTGTCATTTAATGCCTTAATCTGCTTTTCTTAAGAAAAAGGCCATAAACTGTGTTACAAATAATGCATTAAAACCTAGATTTTCTGCTAAATCTTTTCATTTATTCGGCCTTGTAAACACATTAGTCTAATTTCATTCAGTTTTCTTTAAATGCATGCATGCGTTAAAAAGGTTACAAAGAAAGTTTACCCTGATGCACTGAGATAATACAGAATTATAAACCATCAACATTGTGCATCAACACAAACAAAACAAAGATTACCCAAAAATAAATTGTGTAAAATGTTTTCTGTCTGATACTGAAATGACTGACAGACTGGATCTAACTGCATCACATCCCTCCCTGAGTAACTAAACCAACTATCAAATAAATCCATGTTAACCTGGGTTATTTGGGGAAAATTGTGTCACTTTGATTGATGTAAATGCTTCAAACGAACTATCACCTTAATGTAATTGCTGCATACCCACTGAAGTGGATACTGGTGTATTTGACCCATCCTGCTGCCGACTATAATCCTAAGATTTTCTGAGACGTCACTAAAACAAATGTTTGACCTAATGACCCTCCCAAGTGCGGACCTGGACTGGATGAGCAGCAGGGACTTGAGTGCTGTGCTGAGCCAGGCGTCCGTAACGTTCTCGATCTCAGACTGAAGCCGCAGAAGCAGCTCCTTCTTCATGGGACTCAACAGACCTGGAGACACAGCAGCAGATGGGGAACAATATGCATTTATAATTTTGGCCTGGACATGGTGTGAGAAGACAACCTCAACATGACAAATGTAATAAATGACTACAAAGTTCACTATCAGACGGCGATGACATAAAACATGTAAGGGCTTTTATCACTGTTCAACTAACAGATCAAAATACTACTCTGATAAGATGCCCCTTCCTAACCAAAACATAACTCCACAGTCCAATGTCCAAAAGACACACACACGCACACACACACACACACACACACACACACACACATCTCTTCAATACAAAAAGACAGATCTCCATTTCACCAAGACCTATGCGTTTTCTACCTTTTGGACGTTGGACTTTGAAACTCATTCAAACATTTCAGCATTCACATGGGTTCATTCAAGGGTTTTAAGCAAAACAAACAAAAAACAGGGGATGTCAAAGGGGAAGTCCACCAGATGGAAATTTAATCTGTCACTATTACAAGACAATTTTATGTCTGAAATTGGAAAATTTGATTTAAACGGATCTGTTGATGATTCTCGGATTGTTTGGGATGCGATAAAGGGATTTATAAATAAGATAAGTAATATCTGTTCTCCTCCCTTCAGAATTACAAGGAGCAATAGACAGGGGGGTCCACTTAGTCCTTTGCTTTTTATTCTTTAAATTCAACCATTGGCACAAGCCATAAAACAGTCGAAAATAATTAATCCTATAACTTTTCACTCAGCAAAGCACTCCATATCCCTATAAGCGGATGACATCATTTTATTTCTTAAGGAAGTGAAAACCTCTCTTCCAACTATCCTAACTATTATGGAAGAATTTAGTCAGATTTCAAGCTAGAAGATAAATTGGAATAAATCATCACATAAATAATACCCTTCAAGCCATTGAAATGGATCTTGGAAGATGGAGATAATCTCCCCATATCGTTGTCAGGTAGGATATCAATTGTCAAAATGAATATTCTTCCAAGGGTCAATTTTTGTAGCTCTGCAGCGCTTTACTGCCACCTGCTGGTTATTGGGAGATGTTGTACCAGTTAATTTCAAATTTTACATGGAAAGGAAAAAGAACCTAGAATTAAGTAAATTCATCTTCAAAGGAAAAAGGGAAAACGGTGGCCTTTTTACTTCCAAATTTTAAATTATACTTTCAGGCTTTGCATTTTTGTTCAATTCTAAATTGGTTCAGGCCTTTTTCTGTGGACATGGAAAGAAATTTAGCGGCACCAGTTCCCCTTAATGAAGCTGTTTTTGTAGAACACTCTCTGAATGCAAGCATAGATTCGGCCCAATTATAGCCCACAGTATTTCTATTTGGCGCCATTTTGAGAAGACGAATAGTTGGTCAACAAAATGGCTTGTCCATACCCCAATATTCCATAACTCCTTTTTAAAACATAGGACGTCATACTATTTTTCCTTGTCAATGGAAAAACACTACCATTCGGGGACCATTGGGGCCTGGAAGAACTCTATTATCGCACCCCAAAATATGAATCACAAACTGTAGGGAATAAGGGAGTGCAGGAAGGTTTAGCAAGCATTGGCATTATTATTATTATTATTATTGCTGTTTATTATTAATACTGTTACTATATTACTAAATCAGTATAATTTATTGTTTTGTGGAAAAAATATGTGACTGTGGAAATTATGCTGTACCTGCATCCCAAGAAAATGAACACAAAATATATATATATATAAAAAAAAGAAAAGAAAAAATAACCAGGCATTTCAAAGCATCAAAACCTCATTTTACATTTTGCAAACTCACCTCCAACATTCCCTTTATACCCATTGTAGATCTCTTTTAGCCGGCGGTAGCGAAAGGCCAGTTTGCGCATCCACTCCACACCTCCCTGCACTCCTGTGGTGGCTCCTGAAGCCCCTCCGCCACTGGGGCCATTGAAGCCATCAGCCAAGAAGTTGTAGTTACTAAGGAGAGGAGACACAGTGTGTTTTTGGTGATTCGTTTGGATGATAAAAAGAAAAAAAAGTTATCTGGTCAAAATATATGATGCAAAACCCCATGCTTTTTACATTACTTATGTGTGAAAACATTCTTTTCTTTTGGATCTGACTTCTATTGATTGTGGGACAGATTGTATTCTACAGTGTTGGGTGATTTTGACGGTCAAACACAAACAGATGCTCCTGAGGTGTAAGTAGATTAATCAAAGCCAGCAGATTCAAGCTTCTTCATCAGATACCAACTCGTGTGTGATAAGGCAAAGTAATTTTAGAGCGTATTGTGTGTCTGTGTTAGCTATAAAACAGCATAAAACAAACCTCAGGTCCTGTCCATTGTCATCAGAGGCCACATCATCAACATGGACTTGATCACACTCCTTGGAGAGACAAAAAGCAGAAGGGATTACAGATCAATTATGCATACCTTTATCAACCGAACATTAACTCTAAAAAGACAACAGCAAGTGTCTCAAGTGTCTCGTTAATTATGGGTTGTACCAGCTACTGTGATCTGTAGACAAAAAAAAAAGTCTGCCCTGGTTAGACCAGTCTGGATGCATTTCGTACCTCCAGGTCATTGAAGAAAAGGTGGGTGTCTGCCAGCTCAAAGATCAACTCCTCCATCTGCAAGCCCAAGTTCAACACAGTGGCTGGGTCCTGAACAAATACAAAACAAACTCACAATAAATATGCTTGGTTTAAACTGATCTCCACTTGGTCATTTTCTGTCATATGCTGAAGGTTCAGTGAAAAGTTTTTACTTATTTACAGATACAAACCTTGCCAAACTTTTGTGCAAAGGAGCCAGTAAGCAGTGAGTGGAATATAATGATGGTCTCGTCCAGATCCCACAGAAAGATGCGCTAAAAATGGCAAACAAGAATAGATTCACCGTTTGAATTTTAAAAACAGTTTCATCTATTTCATTCATACATGTTCACAATTGTGAGAACATAACATTTACAAGCCCCAATCAATTTTACCATATCAATTTTAAGTATACAAACATGTATTCTTGGGTGTATAAACAAAGAAGTTAAAGTAAATTTACTTTTTGCATCTTTATCCACCCATTACAGCTGAAAACATCTGTGTATTTTATGCCATGGTTTATGTTTAACATGACAAATGTAAACAAACCTTTTACAGCATCAAAATACCTCATAAATTCATGTTAACCTTTTGCATTTTATTAGCCCTTGCATCAATAGCTTTGTCATTAAATTTTACAATAAAAAACAAAAAAGTCTACAATAAATGTTTTGTCAATGCATGTGAGAGATAGAGAGAGAAACTCAAATTGAACTCTAATGGTGACACGGTTACCTCCAGGTCGCTGTCAGCAGCTGGGCAGTTATCGGACTTCTTGGCCTTTCCCTTGGCTTTCCCAACTGAGTTCCTGCGTCCGGCCTCTTCCTGGTCTCTGGCTCCAGCAGGCAGAGCCACGCCTGCAGGAAGGGCAACGCCCGTCGGCAGGTTCTCTCGTGGGGACGCATCTTAGTGGCAAGATACAGGAAACACGTTTGGCATTAGCACTTTATTAATACATTAGTTCTGTCATGTCTCTGACAAACGTGTGCCGTTATCTCAATATACCATATTATCCCGATAAATATTAGTATGATGAAAATCTTAAAACCAGTACTGCAATATGCTGCAATTACTTAAAAATGAATCATCAATCACAAGACTTTTCTCTTTTTTTAAACACGCTTTAATGTAAGACTATAGAACTTATGTAAAATATTTATGCAAAATATTGACTTTTTGCGCCTGTTTTTCAGCCTCCCAATAAGTCACTGGTTATCCCGATGATCATGGTAATAAAAATTAGGGCCAGTGTCATAAATGTTATTGTTTTTTACCACAATATATAGTAATACCAGTTATTGTCCCAACCTAAATATTAGTGCAATGCATGCTGCAGAATACAGTGGTGACAAGTAATACAAATGAATGGAGATGAAAACCCAATGTGATCACAGAACACTCTGGAAACAGCTGATCATATGACAAGGACTGAAGACATTAGCCTAACATTAAAGAGAAGTAACTCCAAATAAAGTATTGACAACACCTCTGGTAGGCAGTCCAGCCGCGGCGGTGTCCTCTGACTTGACGGCTGGATACCCGGCCACTCCCACACCGGCACCATGGTCGTCGCTGTTGGGCAGCCCGGCAGGCACATAGCTGGGGGGCGGGGCGTAGTACTGAGAGAACTGATTCTGTCCCAGAGAGTTGTAGCTGCTGAATTCCTGGATGAATAGGGGAAAAAAAACATCCGATCAGCAGGAGAAGATATGAGGATTTGCACAGAGAGGCAGAGAGTGTTTTGCTCTGTGGCCTCATTTCCCTGAGGAACACCCATGGGTCTCTGTTTGTCTCCGTACCTGGTGGACCACCGTGGCGGAGGCTGTGGTGGTGGCTGTAGCTGAGGGGATGTTCGAGTACACACTTGATGTTGTGAAACTTGAGCCTGGTGGAGAGAAAGCACACACTTTAAAGCAAAGGACAATACCAGACAAAACATCAATATTTCTACATGAAACATTGGTGCTTCGTTACCCCAGGAAGGATGACAAAAGAAGAAGAGAGCTGTGCCACTGCAAATCCATTACTCCCCCATATTTCTTTGTGTGGTTAAAATATTTGGAAAGGGTATGGCAGCTTTATCATGTGAGACAGAGTGAGGTCGCAGCTTGCCTTGGCTGGGGTATGAGTAGTGCAGCTGGCCTGGCTGGGTTGAGGTATATGCGGTGCTGAAGCTGAGAAACCCAGGCTGGCCAACAGAGGGCGCCTCAGGCAGCCCTGTCTCTGTTTTTATGCCTGGCCACATAGCACCTGAAGATGAAGAGAGCAATGGAAGCAGAAAAAGAAAGCAAGAGAGAGAAGAGGATGAGGGAAGATAAGGGGAAATGTAAAGAAACCAGGTCTTTCAGTCAAGATGTGGGCCTTGTGTGTCAGCAGAAATCAAAAGCAATCGAATCCACAGCGCCAAAGAACGGTATAGCCTACAAAAGCATAGTAACAAAGGTGCGATGCTGGGTTTTTAGTGAGCAGACAATGTTAAACCAGGCCATTAAGAGTGAAAAGGGGGACTAACCAAAGGGTGGGAGGCCGTAGGTCTGGCCCGTCTGGGGGAAGGCAGAGTACACAGTGGACTGGGCCAGAGGAGGGAAAGCCACCTGGCTGGTGTAGGACGTCACTGCCGGGCTGAGAGAGGGAGAGAGGGGGAGAGAGAGAAAATGGTGTGAGACCACAAAACTTAACAAAACTATATAAATTAGGGATGGGACGATATTTGAACTTCAATATATCACAATACAAACATGTAACAATACATATTATGGGACAGAAATATGAATTGCGATATTAGCTCCATTTTATTCTGCTGGAGTAATCACAAATGAGAAGGCCTGCCATCAAAATTTCATAAGATCAAAAGTATATTTGCACTTTGTAATGACATTTTTAAAATGTTTACATTCCAGCAAGCCAATGCCATTGCTAGAAAGATTTGTGGCACAAAATTCTCCACAGTCAGACTTTGTTGTTAAACTTTTATTCATAACATTGCGTATTACACAGTTATACAGAACTACACATGTCCTAAGAAGTGGTGCAAGCAGTTGTGTTAAGCATTGATCAGTTCTTACACCTGTGTAATACAGGAAAATAATAAAACCTGAAGATATTCACATCTGTTACATACATGCAGGGTACTTACTTGCTCCCTTGGTATATCTGTGGAGTATATTCAGAGGCGGATGTTGTATCTGGTTCTTTGCAGGTCACAACTGCATTAAAAACACAAACAGACCTTTTAATTAATATGTAGGGCGAGCACTCACAGTTCTCTTCTTACAATTATATTTTTATTATTCTTTTAGAAGCAACAGTCCGCTGAAACACACGGATGTTTCGGGCGATGCCTTCCTCAGCGTGTTAAAAGCACAATGCAACTTCAGTCAGAGATTTAAGAGCAGCTTCTTTCTTCTCAAACCTTCATTAATACATTGTGCAGAGTGTTTTTGTTCATACCAGAATGTGCATACGAGTTCATGGAGTCGCCACACGCTTGACGTGCTGCTCCTCTCTCTGGGTCGGACTGCTCTTGGTTTCCTACAATCAGGGACAAAATGTCAATGGTCTGCACCAACATTTATGGAAGTTGTCAGCTCTTTCCACATTTTCCACTTACCTCCATCAAGCGGGGCACTAGACAGCGTAGGGTAAGAGCTTTCCTGCTCTGCCGAACCTAGGAGAGCAGTCGGGCTCCCATCGTCACCCAAACTACTGGAACACCAATGACAATCCATTACACTTGTTTAATCTCTGCAGCCAGCCTACAGATATCTAAAGAAATGCCACTCTAGAAAGATGCATCAGGCAAAAAAAAGGCGAAGTACAGCAAACGCATAAAAATAAGCCACTGAGAAAAATTCCCCTCTTTGGTACCCTGCTCAAAACTCTGATTTATTCTCAGTGGTTTTCCATCAGACTGTGCAAGTAGCAATTTAAAAGATCGGAAAGATCAGAAATAGGCCTAGAATCAATGAAGACCGACCTTGGCTCTTTTTCCAGTCCATCATCTAACTCAAGCCTGGCCTTCTTTGCCTGCAAGGAAAAAAATAGACATTTACAGAAAAGGTCTCCAACACAGTGATAGCGTGAGCTTGTGTGTATCTGTGTGTGAGTGAGAAAGAAGGAGAAGTATCGATTTATTGTATACAATATAATACTAAGTAAATGGGTATTCCTATTAATCTGTGTAGCATTATTTCAACAAAAACATACTTTGTTGGCAGTGCAGTACCCAGCAGAAGCATCATGTCAGGTAGCTACTATGCTACCAGCAGAATAAAAAATTTAACTGTGTCATATTCTCAGGTGCTTCAATTTTTATCTAGACTGTAACCAATAAAGTCAAATGAAATAAAATCAAGCAACTGGTTCAAAGTTCATGTTTACGTCAGCTTTCAGCAATTGAGCCATTCTTCTCAATGAGCTATGAAGTTCTGTGTTGCGTCAGCAGGAATGTTCTTTGTGTGTACGAGTCAATTTTGCTTAAGTAAATCTATGCTGTGACACATGACTATTATCCATTTAACTGCAGTAGAAAGCTGAATACTATCCCTTTGGTCAACAAACTTGTCAAAAATACTGATAAAATGATCAACCAAATACGAGACTACATTAAAGGCCTTTCTTTTGAAGCACTCAAGGACCGTTTTTATAGATTATTTGATAAAACACAGCCCCTTCCTCCATAGCCTTGAAAAGGACATTTAAAAATAATACTTCACATTAGCGCATCAACACAATATTGTGAGGGATAGCATCACAACAGTATAATTGATTTTTCCCCCCACTCCAAACTGGCATCATTGTGTGGACTCACCGGCAGCTCGGGCAGCTCCTGCGCGTCATCCATCTCAGCAGCAGAGCGACTTGACATGTCCGCACGCTGCTCAGCCTACTGTCTGTACCTGGGAAGCCTGTCTGGACCCTGCTTCACACAACCACAAGTAGACAAACACATAGGCACAGGATGAGCGGCCGGCGCCAATGCCTTATGTAGTTTTTCCATGGTGTGCTACTCCCCTCCCCTTGTCCCCTAAACGTTCATCAGTGCACCCCTCCCCTCCTCCTATCGCGGGGGTGATCAGCGGGGAGGTGCAGCAGAGGAAGTGGGGCACCCTGGTCTAATCTCCAGCACGAGAGCATCAGGTGAGGCACGTGTGGCACCTACGTTGCCCCATATCCCCACCGCTCCTGTGTTTACAGTGGGATTAAGGGAGCGTGCCACCTTACATGTGACCTAACCTACATTCAGAGAAACATATTCTCCAGAAGCATTAGGTGCTCAGGTGCAAGCTGTCGTTCAATAGATGCCCTAGGGGATAAGATCTAACCTCGTTTTGTCCACTGCTCGCCCAACTGGCCTTTCCCCACTGGTGGAAAGACAGAACATTTATATAACTGACATAATATAGACAGAGGGGAAAAAATAGGTCAGATGGCAAATTCAAAAGCACTCCAATATGTCAGGCACATGTTAATGGTTCACGTTCTGAATCAACAGCGTGCCACCTAAACTGGCCGGGACAAATCAAAGCATGTGTTAGCTTATGCAAGATCTCTGTAACTGGACTCAAAAGGTATTACAGGTGGAGGAAATTAAGGCCATCCTTACAATTATCCTACATATTTATATTTTATCCTATATTTAGGCTATAGCCTACATAACACCAAGTAGTCACAACCACACAAGAAAGCATCCAAATATTAGATATGAACAAGTCAAAAAAAGTATTATTCTAGATTTATTCTATATTGTCTCAATGATACCAACCTCTGGGACAAACAAACATATTATGCACTTGAGCAGTTATTTTTCAACAATATTCATTGCTGATTTATCAAAATGGAGGCCATGTTCTCATACAGATGTTAACCCAGTACTGCTGCCTGTTTCCAGGCCGACTTGACAGACTTAAACTCATCAAAACCCCAGCCAATATCACTCTAGCTGTTGCCACCAGTAACCTAGCTGCTCACTATCAACAGCTGATGCTCACTCTCCTCTGCCAACATCACAACAAGGCTTGGGTTGAATCCCAACACCTGGAGAACACAGACCTGGGCAAGTCAATAAAGCTGTGGCCTATAGCGTGAATGGGAAACTAATCAGCTTCTACCACCATCCACTAATAAACAAGGGGCAAGTATTCTTGTAAAACTTAACTTTGAGTAAATTCTGGATAATTTGTCATAAATATGTCTAGCTGTTATGTGGCCAGTGTGCTTTAGTTACTTTTAATTCTTACAAGTGTCTTGTCAATTTGATTACAGACTGTCACACTTACTGAGGAACAAAAATGTTACAGCTTGGTGTGTGCAGGTTATCAATACATCTTGGATAAAGAAAGATGAAGCCGTCTGCATCATCTTTATAACTATCATTATCCTTAAGATGACACCGTCCGTACCTTTCATGTTGTAGCCTGTCAATATTGTGATTGGTCGTTATTAAAGACTTGCAATACCTCTGTGGTATCAACAATTTGAGCCACTGTCCCTTGAGCACTGTAAGGCCTGTACACTGCAAATTAACAGCTTCTACCCAAGTTAACCTGCTACCTAAACTAACGTTACCTATCTCGTCTGCAAAGATTAGCTCGCTAGCTGCTCGCTGAAACCAGCAAATACCCCCAGCCAAGGACGGTTTGTTGTGAAGGTGAGGTCTAGCATACGACTATTTCCTGAAACACAGTAGCTAGTTGGGTTTTTAATTCAAATGCGGAAAAGCTGAAACACAATTTGCATATTCCCACACAAAACACACATATAGATATGAGTAGTTAACAGATCGGACAAATTTGACTGACTATAATACACACTTAGCGGGCCTATCTTACCAGCAATTAGACGACACCATTCAAGCTCACCGACGTTAACGTTAGCTACACAACGTTACCTAGCCCACGTTTAGTTATGTCAAAGGCCCTTGATCATATTACCCAGCCTGCATGTGTTTCCAACAGAAAAGTTAGTTATCTCTATTGTTTATTTTGCATGCATGCTAGCTATTACATCCGATATTTAACGGTGGCTAACTAGCTAGCTACCATTAGTTGGCCCAGACACGAAAGTTTTCTGTTCCACAGAATAGTCGGTGACAACCAGGAGTGGGTAATGAAATGGCAACGTGTGAAAGCATCTCATTCTCACTGCAAGCCACTACAAATCTAATCGCAAAGTATTTATGAGCCGCAAAAATGATCAATATCGATCTTACCATTGAGGAAGTAAATACGCTACGCTTTTATTTAAACGTCTTCAATTGAATCCACAGTGTCAAGCTTTGTCTGTTGTTAGGGACCACTATTTTGCAGGAAGTTTTGGTGCTTTACCACTGCGCAAGCGCACTACGTTCATTTATAGCGGTCATTGGCGCGATGCAAGGCGACAGGTGTGTAGGAACAGCGGTGGTACTGACACACAGGTGTGAAGAACAAACCTGTAAACATGTATTATTTGAACAGATGAATCCCTTCGTTAAATGTAATCATCTTTATTTGGGGTTTATCAGTCCTAATAAATGCATGTAGATGTAAAACAGCTTTGGGTTGTAGAAAGTAGTTTTTTTTTATTCAATACTTTGAAGTTAAGTCAGACTCATACCGGCTCAGTTCCAACAAATATGATGATGAATTCTGATTATTAAAACTGTTAAGAGGTTTAATTTAGTGAATTAAATGTAGTATCTATTATGACAAAGAAAAACACTTTGCGTTTCAATTTAGAGAATTTATTTATCATTTCTGAAACAGATTACAGTTCAATATTTTATTTGATCCAGTCTTTATACAGTAGTAGTACAATGTATGTAATGGCATGTAAATAAATATACATGAAAAAAAATAAAATAATACAAAACAAATAAGTAAAGCTTCCAAATATGGAAGAAAATGGTCTAGAACTGTATGTTGTCTTGTTTATAGTTTTCAGCAGGTTTGAAAATGCACTCATAGTATATTCACCAATATTTCCAGACAGAGTTTCCAGACTCCAAATGTGGAGCGCTGACAAGGGGCAAAACAAAGTAAAAGTATTCTCTAATCTGTTTGTTAACAGATTAACAGATGTCGACTGAAGATCCTTCAATAATTTAATGTCAGATGATAAATTACAATTTACACTCTCTTGAAAAAAGAAAATAAAATTATTCTGAATGATAAATTATTCTTTGCAAGCCAACAAGATATTATTGCACTTTCCAGAACCATATACAACAGTGGCTGAATGTCAGATCCTGCTCCACCTAGTGGTTCTTTGTCAAGTTAATGAAGCACATTTATACAGATCCGTGTCAACAATAGGGATCAAGAGGATTGCGGAGAAGAGATATGTACATTATGCATGGATCAGGCCGCCTTGGACAGGCACAAGACATTCACAGTTCTTCTCTAGCATCTCGTATTTTTGTTTCTGTACATGATGCATAATACAAAACATGTATAATAGATTCTAGTAGTTCGTCTCAAGTGTTTGCAATAAAAACAGCATTCACTTTCACTTAAAAGAAGTAACTAGATTGATATATGTGCTATCATTACTGCGGGCCTCTTATTGCTGGTTGAACTGTATGTCGCATTCTCTGGATCAATAAAGAAGAATATTTCAGGAAGTCTGCAAACAGCAGGTGTGTGCAGGTTAACACAGTCACTGGTTGTAAATGATAAGGAATTGGAGGAAAACAAAAATAAGACATATCCTCCTACAGGAACTATGATTTTCAATAGGTGTATACATACTATGAAACATTTAGAAGTCATTTATAAGATATATATATAGGACTTTCTTTAAAGGTCAAAGTAAACAGTGAATGGTTGTGGTTATTAGAGCGCGGAAAACCATTTGGTTTTGCAATAAAATATATTGTAACATTTTCTTCTACACAGTACAACTTTGATCTTCAGTTTATGAGGACAAACTGGTCAGAAAAGGTATTTGTTTTAAAGAGTAGCATAGTTAATTATTTGGTCCAAGTAATCCTAGCAGTATGCAATATTGAAATGCTATATTATTTTACTAATTTGCCCAAAGTAGAGATATGATTTCCGAAGTGAAAAGATATGCAGCTGTCTAAACCCAGGAGCAGTGGATGCTTAAAGCAGAAAACTTCACTTTTCTCGACCCTTGTTTCCTCGAGTGCAATTGAGCATTCACAAGAAAAAACAAAAACAACATTAAACACATCGTGAATTTTGAGACAAATCAAGTTTTAACATATGCAGACGTATAATGAAGGCATCACCCTCTACGGCTAGCGCCCTGGTCAGAAGTCCAAACGAATCGGATGGTTTTGTGTCGTGACAAAGCTGCTGCTGCTGCTGCTGCTGTCGTCCAAACTGCCTCTCGAACCTCAGGCACTTCTCTTCATGTCACTTTAGCGAAAGCTGTGAGGTCCATAGCGATCAGAGAGCAATGTCCTATGAGAACAAAAAGTGCATCCCCATTTCCAAACTTGGCACACATTTATCAGTCAGCGGGGGTCGAGGCAGAAGAGTAGGGCCGTCGCTGTTGGAAGATGAGAATCCCGATCTGTACACTATTCATCCCCACGATCCCTCAAGATCTGTCCCCCATGTCTGTTGTGTCAGTTAGATCCACGTAACGTCCCCCAGGCAGGCCGCTCCGGTCTGGTCCCGGTATCAAACTCAATCCAGAGCAGTTTTCCCGTTTGTCGTGAATTCTCCCCGGACATGAGGACAGGAGCTGCGGGCCTTCACATGAAGCAGTCTGCCGGAGGCCCGTAAGAGAAGCCGGGAAAGGCTCCGGCCGCCTCCTTGATGCTGCTGGTCACAGTCAGGGCGTCGGTGTTGCACAGGGACGAGGTCACAGGGAGGTGGGTGAACTCGGGGTCAAAGTGTCGGAGGTCTGTGGGACCAGTCTGAAAGCAAGCAGGAGGGAATATTAGAGATATGTTAAAGAAATCACCACCAAGGCTTTAATAGATGCTCATCAATATGCTGATTGATAGCGGTGCTCTTTACATGTTAGTGCTCTGTCCAGTTTTTACCATTTGCGTTTTATATTTTTGTCTTTACCTGCTTTTGTATTTTATCCCTGTTTTTGTATTGTATATTTCTGTGTTTATCATTGTGTTTTTGTATTTTAGCTTTCTTTCTTCTGGAATGTACTTTGACACTCTATGCTTGAAAGGTGCTATACAAATGGCATGTATTATTATTATTATTATTATTATTATTTAGTACATGATTCTGGTGTGTGAACGTACCACTGAGGGGACGAATGGAGGTGTGATCTTCCTGGCCATCAGGTCATCCCAGTTGATGGGGGAGAAGAAGGAATGGTGCTTGAGCTCAATCTGTAGGAAAATAGATTTCTACATGAGCGGACCGATTGCAAACGAGCTTGATGGATCTCTTAAAGTTCTCCATGTTATGTATAAATATATGAGTCAGCTGTGAACACTTACAAAATCATCTTTCACTCCCAGCCTCTTGGTCCGGTCCTTCTGCAGCAGCCCCTCCAGCAGCTCCCTGCCCGCGTTAGATACATTGGGCTTGAGCACAGGAGCCTTGAACAGGATGTTGTTGTACATCTCGGCTGTGTTGCGGCTGTAGAACGGCGGCTATGGGGGGAAGGAGAGAGCGATAACGAAATTTGAGTCTTCTATGGTCAGACAGAACCACAGGGAATTGCAATGAAGAGGCATAAAGTTGTTACAGCAGCTGATTTTCACTTACAAGTCCATAGAGCATCTCATATAGCACAGATCCCAGGCACCACCAGTCGACGGTGCGGTCATACGCCTGCTTCTGGAGAACCTCAGGAGCCAAGTACTGTGAGGAACACGACAAGAAACAGTCAACCCAAGTCCAACACTTCATCATTAGTCTTCATTTGAGTTGCTACAGTGAGGGTGAGGATGTGTGAAGGTGTGTTTGCTCTGTACCTCAGGGGTCCCGCAGAAGGTCGTTGTGGTCCCATTGGGGTCCAGGCCTTCTTTGCAGAGGCCGAAGTCTGTCAGGACAATGTGGCCCTGAGAGTCCAACAGGATGTTCTCAGGCTTCAGGTCCCTGTAAAGCAGAAGAAGGAAGGATTACCAAAATGTATCAAAGCCAGTAAATTATTCCTGCACATTCAGTTCCAGTCTTAAATCTGCAGGGATCATGTTTACAAATGTCCACTAGAGGGCGGTGGAGGCTAGTTCATGCTCTACCTGTAAACGATATGCAGGGAGTGGAGGTAGCCAAGTGCACTTGCAATCTCAGCAGCGTAGAACCTGGCTCTGGGCTCCAGGAAAATCCTCTCTCTCTGAAGATGGTAGAACAGCTGGGGAAGACAGAAAGCCTCTGTTAACATCTACTTGAAACATGTTCCTTTATTCTGGCCCGATTCAGTTCTGGGGTATATTTCTGTGTGTGAGAGTTGAGGCTCACCTCTCCGCCGTTGACGTAGTCGAGGACAAAGTAGAGTTTGTCAGTAGTCTGGAAGGAGAAGTGCAGCCCCACCAGGAAGGGATGCTTGATGTTCTTCATCAGCACACTTCGCTCGGCCATGATATGCTTTTGCTGGAGGGGAGGCAGCAGAGAGAAGAGGATATATCAATCACGACGACATTAGACATCATACCACTGAAGTGAGGCTGATTGAGATGTATGATGGTTGATCTTGAGAGTTTTAGTTTTAGTTCAAGATGCGATGAAGGTGTATTTGTGGGTGATGAATCTGGGGCTTACCTCTTTCTTCTTCAAGATGATTTTCTTCTGCAGAACTTTAACAGCGTAGTACTTGGTGGTTTCCTTGTGTCGAGCCAGCAGAACCTGTAGCCAAGCAGACATTTGCATCAGTGATAACACTATAGCAGTGATAGAAACTTCATGGCTAGCCTATGAGCAGATGAGAATTTACACTGTAAGACAGACGCTCACCTTTCCAAAGCTGCCTTTTCCGATGATTTTGAGGTAGTCAAAATCACAGGGTTTGATCCTAATGTGGAGGAAGAGACCAAAGATTAGGATTACACTGATACACAGTGGGAAGTGTATTTGTAAGAGGAAGCAGGAGCTGTCAGCATTTATAATATAAGATGTGCTACTTACTGAGTTTCCTCCGCCAGTGAACTCCTTGAATTTAGGCACATCTGAAAAAACATGGACAAGGCAAGAAATATAAATACAAAGTTTGGAATGAGAATATGTAGAAATTTCAGGACAGTGCTGGTTCAGACAGTTTCTCCTCACCGGACTGTCACCAAGTTCATCGTCTTCCTCCTCGTTCTGATTCTCATCAATCTTCAGGAAGTTGTTAACTTCAGCACTGGAGAGAGAGGCAATTACAAAATGTCAAGAAACAGATAATCCATCAGTGTTTTGATATCAGCTATTACTCCGCTCACATATGGCTGAATGAATCCATGTGGGTGACTTCATTTGGTTTGCAATTGGGTTACAGTGAAATCCCAAAACCCATATTGGTGTGTGACAAAAAGGCTTAATGAAAGCCAATGGGCCCTCTGATACACGCAGACAGGTCAAGTTTAGGACAAACTCAGTGGCATGAAACTCCCCAACCTGTCTGTCAGACTGCTTAAGCCCTGACCCACAACCAGAGCAGCTGAACAGTGGCTCTGGACAAGAGGTTCAGACAGCTCTGCGGGACCTCTACGGTCCTTTTAGAGCATCTGGAGAGGACAGACAGTACCAGACCCTGACCTGGATGCCCGGGAGTTCAGTACACTATGATGGGCCAAGCCATATCATGTAATAATTGGTTTATCTTCGTCTAGGGGACAGAAGGGATTTGCAGAAAAGGTGATTAGGCGCTGGAGAGGCTGCGGCGGGCTCGTCATGAAAGACCTATTCTTATGCTGGCTTTGGCTGCTTGGATCCAGATTACTCTTTTCACAGAGTGTCCGGCCAAACTCAAATGGCTGATTGGATTGGCCACTGTACACTGACCGTGTGCTAATAATCAAAAATAAACTCTGGAGGCCACAGAGCCCTGAGGTGACTGACGCACAGAAATGCTCCAGTAGTTTATCCAAATCTAAACACTGTTCCGTTTTTCCATTAGACAAGAATATCTTTTTAATGGGTCACATATTCTCCAGGCTATACTCACTGTTGGCAGATATGTGGGGTTGACACCAGCTTCTGGATGAAGTCATTCAGACCCATTTTTCTCTCCTTGATGAAAGCTGCAAATGGAGAAAGGCATGCATTTACGTCAGTGGAGAGCTATAGCAAACACAGCGTCACACACTGCTTCATTCAGTGCGGATCGGAGGACACCTGGCTTGTACTGATGCAAAGACTTGGTGTTCCATTACACAAGAGAATAACACAGATCTGTGCTGGATCTCTAATCCCCTATTTGTGAGTTTTAAGTTCCAAATATCCTGTTGGATAGATTTGCGCGTTGCGCATAGACCCTAATTCTGCGGGCTTATAGGTTACGCAACCACATAGCTTACACAACGGAACATTTTCCATCCCAGATTTTTATCATCATGTAGGCTAAAGCACTATTTCTTGACAGCAACACTGGATTGCAAATTAATCATCCGAATATGCTTTTGTACAAGAAGTCTAACAAACGAAGCGCATCAGTTTTCAGTGAGGTTACAGTTTAATTAAATCCTTCAGAGCCGTTTGGTCTTGCGGATCAATAGGCTACATATCAATAAACACCATTAATGATGAATAGCCTATCTCAAGTCTGCTGTGATATTGTATGCTCATCGCTCACCGGTGAGAACTGTTACAATTCCTCTCATTTTGCAGTAAGTTAAATCACATCCAGCTTCAGTCACAGCCATGTTGAGCGGAAAAAATATATCCAACACACACAAAAAAGAATAAGAGTTAAAAATCCTCCTTGGTCAGATATCGCTGCCTGTATTGGTCCAGTTAACGGTCCCGGTTCGCTGGAGCGGAGCTCAACAAACCGCTCAGCTCCAAATGCCGCTGTCCACAGCGCGAGCCAGCCAGTTATTATATACGGAACACGTGGTACCGGAGGCGAAACACATTGACATCACTTGTGTAACCAAGGCAACTACCGGAGAAGTGATGTCACGGGATTCCGCTGCTCCCTATCCTGCCTGCAGGAGGCGGGGGATGACGAGGAGAGATCACCGCATAGGAGGAGGCGGAGGAGGCTGAACACCCCCCCACCACCACCACCCTCCCTCCTCCTCCTCCGCCTCCGCCTCCTCCTCATTTTCTCTTGAATGGAAAGATACAACTGGCTGTAATCTCCTGCCGCACAACGGGATTAAAGACACTCAGTTATTATGGAAAAGGCAAAAAAAAACAATAATAGGAGCAGAGTTGATGCCCTTCTTCTGATTTATTCTGCTCAGATTGACTGCATTCAGGCCTTTCATTTCACCAGCTCCCTGACTTTCCTGCAGTCAGTATATTTTGTGAGGATAAGGGGAAATATATTTCAGGATGAATGCATTTCAGCTTCAACTGCAAACATTCCTGATGCTAGTGGTCTGGTCCAGTAAGGGGGTTACAAGCAAATGAATGCAGATAACATAGGCTACTGTATGTCAGGGGTAAAACATAAAGCAGAGTTAATGCACTATTTCAGCCCATGCAATTATGTAGCTTGGATTCAAAATAATATGTGAAATTCCCTCTTTGCTCTCTGTGACACATGATGTCATTTCCGGTGAGTGGCGATTCTATCTGCACATATGGCTTATTGGGCCGGATGAGGTCAAGGTTATGGAGGTGGCTTGGCACGGATAAATTATATAAACTCAGTGAAATGATATATGACATCATGTCCCACTAAGCCCATGATCAGTCCAGCTGCGACAGATGTGGTCCACTAACCCTGTAAGTTATATAAGTGTGTTATAACGCAGATATCTATACTGCCTGAGGACAGGAACGAGCTGGATCCCAAGTGTTTCTCTTATAACCAGAGGTGTGACCAAGTCAACTTTGCTCGAGTCCCAAGTCAAGTCTCAAGTCAAGTCCCAAGTCTAAATGTATACCAAGTCAAGTCTAAGTCAGGTCCATGTTTTTAATGTCAAGTCTCAAATCTAAATGTAGAACACCAAGTCAAGTCAGAACAAATCAAGAGTCCAGTATCAATTTAATATCTTAAAGAAAACTAAATATCTATAGGACTTTTCAATGCAATATGGTTTTAATAGGATAAAAACTTGGTAAGAGCATCATGAGTTTGATTTCTATAATCAGTTTAAACTCCAATAAATTCAATCATTCCATACAAATTCAGAAAACAGAATTTAAATTCAGTCGTCTGGTGGAACAAATCTCATCATTTTCAATCCGAGTCATTTAAACAAACACAAGATCTTTTTGTCAAGACTTTAGAAACCTTTTCAAGTCATCAGAGTACAAGTCAAAGTCAAGTCCCAAGTCACCAGAACCCAAGTCAAGTCAAGTCTCAAGTCTTCTCTTCATGCATCAAGTCAAGTCTCAAGCAATTAAAACTGTGACTGCCTGCCTCGCTCCTCAGAGATTCATTCAACACCTCAACGGAGAAGCTATCAGTGGGGGAACTCCTTGGTTTTGCCCCTTGTTTGACATGTGACAGTCATGCATATTTCAGGGGAAGCAAGACTTGGTGTGACCGGTAGTTCTTGTATTGGGGAAAGAGGAAGTGAGGCGCTCTATCTCTGGCAGGCCGTAGACAGAGGAAACTAGTTGGTGCGGAGCCAGCGGCGTACAGTGTCACACCTGGCAGGCCACCTGAGCACACAATCCTGCTCCAGATCCATTCACACACACATACACACCAGATCCGATTGCGTGACACTGACACCTCTCCCAGGCTCCTTCGGGGGCCTTTTCCTGACCCACTGTGCTTGTACACACAACCTCTCCCTGAATTATTGAAGTGTATCGTATCACCCCTGATAGCATTTGCAGCCAGGACAAAACATGCCTGGGGAAGTTCCCCTGGTACAGTATTATGTCTCTGTCACTTCTGTCTGGGATTTGCATAGCTTATTTCTGTCAAGGGTGGAACAGAACAGAACAGAAAGTCAGGTGCTGTGCGTAGAACAAAGCAGAGGCTGGTTTTGGTTTTAGTGGTTTCCCTTTCTGAGAAATGTGATGTTTTTCTGAGTAATCAAGCTTTAACTGCCCATCTGTCACAAGAGATAAAGCCTGTGTGAAGTTTCCCAGAATTTGCTATGAGGCTGATTAAGCGTGTCTGTAAAAAAATGTGGCATATGACAAAATGGACACATTCATTATCAAAGGAATCTCCCATTCAAGTCAGTTATAGACATCTGATCAGAGTCTTTCCTCTGGCGATAAATTAAAGATTCTCTGCTATATGCTCTTGTTTTTACTAGACGCTATCTGCTGTTTTATTGCAATGAAACTGAACATGCATTGCTTAACCTCAATGGCACATGCCCTCTCTCTCTCTCTCTCTCTCTCTCTCTCTCTCTTTAAATGACACCTCAGTTCCAGTGTAGCCACATGACAGATTAATCAGGTTTTATTTAGCGCCTTCACAAAAGCCGCCCTGCTTTCCATTGCTCTGTTCGATCGCGTGATTGATGCCAAGCGGACAGGCAGGCAGCACTTCCGCTGGTGAAGAGTAGTCGTGTGAGTCACCAAACAAAACAACCTGCCAGCAAGCTCCAGGAAAAGCCTGCGACTCTATTATTCCTCCACCAACAGCCATAGTCTCATTACTGTCAAGTCATTTAGTCTATTGTTGAGTCCTAAAATCACGATTTTCTTAAAACAAGTGAAAAAATCTCCCAGTGTGGTTAGATAATTTCAGTTGTTTCCAATGCAAATCCAACTTGTTTCAAGAATGTTGTAGAATCAAGTGTCATTTTCTTGATAGTAGTGATAGTGATCTGCCTTATTCTGACTTGTTTCAATATACTGACACTCATTTCTAGAGAATTCCTGAAACGAGTGAAACTGCATTGGAAACCCTCTTGGAGTTATCTATCCTTATTGGCAGAATTTTTCTCTTGGTTTAAGGAAAATAAGATTTGAAGGCTGAATATGAGACTAAATGACTTGTTAAGATGGATGTTTACTTGGGCTCTTTCTAGGGCCGGTATGAGGAGCTGGAGTTTGGTGTTTGTGTAAGAGGCAGAGTATCCATCGGTCTGGGTCCTACCTGTTAGTCTGTAGTGGGTAGAAGGTACCAGAAGGTGGGTGAATGAGTCATACATACAGACAAACAAGTCCTGGGTGATGAGCTGCTGGGTTTGGGGGGCTTTAAAGATAATGGTGATGGAGGATCTTTAATTAGAATGTGGTTTTTATTATCGAGCGGCTCAGAGGAGCGATCACGGCCTCGGCTTCCCTCCCGCACACTCCATGCCAACTGTATCAGCCTCTCCTCCACTAAAATCCCCCATCGCTCTCTGATTCCTCTTTCTGTTTCAGCTGCTATCTGTGCCAGCCTTGTACACACATCTTGGCACTCAGCGTTACTCATAGTGAGAACCACAGAGACGGGACTGGAGGAGGTGCTGGTCCCGCATCAACATCGCAGTGCAGCTCCGGGCCACGGCGAGTGGGAGCAGATTTGGCTCATTAAACTACAGTCGGAATTACTCTCCTTCGTTTGTGTCCCCCTCCTGAATTCCCAGGCAGAGGAAGGCTGTTTTTCAATCCTCCATGGGAGATTAGATGGCTGCTTCATCAGATGTAAAAAATAAATAAATAAATGAATACATACAAAAATTGGCTCTCTTGTGTGATGACTCACACACACTGCTGCCAAATCATTTTATGTGATGCATTACCTCAAAATGCTTCCAAGCAAGTGGGATGATCCTAGCTATTTAGAAGCCCAAAGCTGGTATTAATTTTGATTAATGCGACTGCTATTACTAGTGCAATTACTGTCATGATGGCAGGGCGACCTTTGTTGTGATGTACTTCGGTATTAGCTCCAATCCAACCATGCAACCCCGGCACTGCAGGTGACTCTATACAAGGTCGTTCATGCCTCAGTGGGCTCCCAACATGACTGAAACCCTCACGGCTCAGTATCGAGGCAGCAGATTAGAGGACAGCTCAACCCTTCTCATTCAGAGAGTACCAAGCTCATTGACTGACTGCAGCGCCCATGTAGTCAAGCATCACTGGATCAACAGACCAGTGTGTTGTGACTCCAGTTATTTCATGCAACGCTTAAATCCCATTCCTGTGTCTCCATACATGGCCTGGATTATGAGAATGTGACGTGTATTAAGTAACGAGTGAGTGGACACTGGGAAAACACGCTCACACGCTAAGCTACGGAGAGAGTGTGTTACTATCAGCCTCTGTAGAAACACACACTTGTGGGGTAAAGCTAGCTCACTAGCAAAGCCACCGGCCTTCCTTTATGCCTTTAGCAAGTTATTCATTCATTCACTCATCGTGTTGTAGTCTGCTGCAGGGTCTGGGTCAACTCATGAATGAACTCAGTTCCAATGAACAGTAAACAGAATTGGAATTGAATTGGAATTTCAGTATTCAGTATTCAGTATTTCAATAATTCAATGAAATTCTGTATTTTTGTAGTTTGCTACCACATATCTTAGATTACACGTTGTGTTATATATTATGAATACTGAATATCATAAAATGTTAAAGGGACAAGGTGACATTTGATGTATAGCATGTTATCGTAATCCATACATTATGATTGAATGTATTCGATATATTTAGCTGCCTTTTATTTGATTCATAATGTTTGATTTCTAATGTTTAGCAAGTCTAGACAAACTCTCTCTTAGAAGTGGAATTCAATTCTGTTTCCCATGCATTCTCAATTCTCAATTCTCAATGTCCCAACCCTGGTCTGCTGAGAGCTGAGGCACATCTCAACATGGCTGACAGACTGACAGATGAATGAAAATATAAAACAGACATCCAGATTTAGTGACAATCTCGAAATTTGTGGTTTGGATGAAGTGTGTACCCTGTTAGCGTTATTTTTCTTGCTTCGCCCTGCCTCTCTGTCTGTATCTATGGGACAGAAACAATTTTCAGGCTATAACAGCTGGATGTTAGAATTATGCCATCCATTTGCTCCTGGTCATAATGTCAAGGTTTGGTGATCGCCTGTGTCCTCTCAGGTGACAAATGAAGTGAAGAGGAAAGAGAGAGAGAAGGAGCTGCAGAAAGGAGACGAGAGAGGCTTATAAGGTCGGATATTATTACAGAATAAGATAGATAATGCCAGGCTAGGATGGATGGAGGTGTGGTAGATGGAGCCTCTGCATCCTGTCAGCCGGTTGTTTGTGCGATCAAAAAAATCAAAAAGAAAAGATGACATCAAGGCGAGCAGAGAGGATGAGAAAGGAAGCGGAGGAAACTGAATAGGTAATACACATAGAGAGACAAACAACTTCAACATTCAAAGTCACGTGATGGGATAGGCAAATAAGAGGCAAACTGGAGAGATTGATCGAGATATAGACGAGAGCGTTTCATGTCAATTTCATGGAACAGAAAAGTTAGACGTCACAAGGTGCATCGTCTTCTGCTGTGGCTGATGCTGTACGTAATCCTCAAGACCTGCCGGTTACACACACAGGGAATTAAAAGGAGCTCCTACCTATGAAGGATTTCTTGCCGGTCTTCATCTCCTCTCGTACTTGAGTGCAGTGCGTGTGTGTTTCTGTGATTCTAATAGCTGTGTCTGTATTGGACTCTCCGATGACTGTATGTGTGTGTGTGTGTGTGTGTGTCTGATGCAGAGCGTCCAGGTGGCTCAGTGCATAAGTAAGATGTCTCCGACTGTAGTCCCTCTGTAATCTGCCTCCCTCTCCTCTCCTCTCCTCTCCTGTCCTTCTCTCTCACTGCAGCACTCGACGGAAAAAAAGTCTACAAATTCACCGACAAACAACTTCCCTCATCGCACTTCTCTCTCGCTCCTCTCTGTCTCTTCCTCCTCTCTCTCTCTCTCTCCCAATGCCTGCCAGCAGCACTGAAACGATGACACCAAATAGCTGAAACCAAAGATCTGTGACGCACCTGCTCCCCCTCCGGCCCCCCCTCGTTTGTTCTTTTATCTACCTGAGAGCCACGTACAAAACAAAAGCAGGTGTCTGGTTACTGCTCCCGTGAGGACGGGAGTCCCGCCCGTGGGAAACCGCTCTGCACGGCACAGGAACCACCTGAGGAACACAGGGAACAGGCAGCGAGGTTTAAAAGCTGCTGTTAATTGGCTGCTGTTGCTCCAGTGATGCGGCCCCGCTCCCTCGGCTCCTTCATTCACCGTCTCTGAGGAGGTTGGGGATGAATTATCCGGTCAGACACACTGACAGCCCTGATTGCTTTGTTAGCTCACTGCCTTGGGCTGTAGGCCACTGAATACAATGGGCGCTATCTGATGAAGAACTAGGTCTGTGGGGCTCGTTGTACAGGAGACACGACAGCATCATTGATGAGTTAGGCCGTTTTTCACAGAGCGAGGCACTGTGGTAAATTATGATTTGCCTTTAGAAGCCGGACCTAGTAAAACTCCTCTAACAAGAACCATATACTCCTATATACACACATTTTTCTTTATTTTTACTATTTGTCACATTTTAGAATAATCAGTAAAGACATCAAAACTATGAAATAACACAAATGGAATTATGCAGTGACCAAAAAACTGTTAAACAAATCAAAACTATCTTATATTTTAGATTCTTTAAAGTAGCCGCCCTTTGCCTTGATGGAAAGGCAAAGGCTTTGGAAAGAAATTCATACATAGGATCAACTTCACTATTTATATTTGTCTATAAACAAATTTCAAGCATTTAAGAATAAACCATTACTTTTGACTGGTGGTGTATGTATACTGTATGTAGGTGCTTGGGTTTGACAAATGTACAGCTCTAGCTTACACATAGGCCTATTTATGGGTCATAAAAGCAATGAAATAATCAGGATAGATGTCATAGGTATCTTCTTGCGCACTGGTTCAGCTGTCCTCTGTTATGATTTTTGTTTATTTTATTTAACCTTTATCTAACCAGGTAAGTCCCACTGAGATTAAAAATCTATCTTTCACGGGAGACTTGGCCAAGACATCAGCAGCACAGAAAGTTACAGACAGACAGGACAAAATATGACAAAAATAAAGATATAACAGAGATATGACAAAGATACAACATGACAACTATCACAAAGTATAAAACACAATACAGTGTAAAGTAGCTAACAGAAAAGGGAGAGAAAGGGAGAAGGAAAGAGAGAAAGAGAGAGATTCAGTAATGTATCCACTGTTTACTTTGTTGTTAGATCAGTTGTATCCTTTTGTTAATTGTCCTGAGACGCTCAATTTTGTTGTTATGACATTCATGCCAATAAAACACATTGAATTGAATTGAATTGAACTGAATTGAATTGAATTGAGAGAGAGAGAGAGAGAGAGAGAGAGAGAGAGAGAGAGAGAGAGAGAGAATAGTAAGGTCTGTCCTTAAAACTTTGATATCAGTTCACATGGCACTTCGCAGATTAAAGTGCAAGCAGTCTGCCATTGATAACAGTATAAATTTCCTTCCTTGTTCTCACAGAACATTCTCATGGATATTAAATTTTACTACAGCATTTTCAGAAACAATTTAATTTTAATGATCTTGTGGTAATGGGGTCCATTGTATCTCTCAGAGTCAGGAAATGGAGTATGATAGGCCGGGGCAAAAATAAAAAAAGAAGTGTCATGGCTGCAGTGCTGATAAAAAGAGAGAGGGGGGGTCTCTGCTTAATGACTCAGCAGCTAATGCAATGAGAACGACTTCTGTTGTTATATTCTCATCAGAATATTCTATCCACATGCATATTTACGACTTGATGCGTTTCACAGCCCATTCATTCTGCCTTTATTGATACTGAAGCGATAGCTACTGACGCACAAGGCTCCCAGTTGCCCCGGTGCTGAACTCCAAACTTCAGAGCAAACAGAAACCGCTGAATACATTGTCATGATTTTTAACGTAAAAAAAAAAAACCCCACAAGAGGTCAAAAAGAGTTCAGAAATGTTACAAATTCAGAAGGGCTGTTACCTTTGACGCATCTTAGTCACTTTTGAAAGAGAAATGAGCTTCCTCTTGAAAGGTTTCAGACAGTGTTTGTTGAGTCATCTTATATCTGCTGTCTGGTGTTGAAATAAAGCGACTCACTGCCAACAGACACATCTCCGCCTGGTCACCACCTTGAACAACACTGCACAACACAGTTCACAGGGAAAGTGAAAATAAATACAGCCTCGTATCACGTAACTTGAGGAATGATTGTGGGGATTTTTCTTTTTTTTCAGGAACAGGACTACAGTGTGAATGCTTCTAGACGTGGCGGAGGCACAGGAACAATCTGTGTCCAGACGGTCGGACAGGACAGATTTGCATGTCACTGGATATGAAATATGGCGAGATGGGAGCGACGCGCAAACGGAAGCCAATATGTTAAGTCACATGTGATCTTTAGCCTCAGATAACCTTTAAGGCATCTGCTGGTCGTGTTGTGGAGCTTTCTCGCTTATAGTAAGGAGGAAAACAACTGCTGAGCATCATGCCTGTTTGCTAGACTTTTCCTGTCACACACAAACTCAATGAAACGCTAATTTTCTTGTCCATGGGATTATTAAAAAAAAGTCTCAGATAGAATTAGTGCGTCTACAAGGGTGAAGGCGTCATTTAAAGTTGGGCATCAAATCACACTGACATATGGGCATGGTATTGCCATAAATGCAATTCCTTTGTAGGACTACTAAACTGTAAGACTAAAACAAAATATACAAATTTACATGAGAAAAGCATGCAGGTATGAGACAGAACTTTGATCTGGAGAGCAAACATTAACCAAAATATGAAACATGGCTGTTGAAATGCTTTTAATTACCTTAAGGTCCCTCATGTGGCTCCATCATTACAAACAGGTTTCATGGCCAAGCTTTGTTCAAACCCACAGAACTTTATTTTAAATTCTAGTCAACATCCTAACGTTTCCAAAACCCCCAAATATGTCATGCTTAATTACAGGGTCATGGTGATGCTCAAACATCTAGATTTTTCCACATTAGTTTTAATGATGCAGCCATAAAAAAGTGGCGTCTTGGGTTTGAATATTTCACTCAATATAAGCAGCTATAGCTTCAATGAAGCATTGGAACGAGCAGATACAGAATATGGATGTGACAAAAATTCTAATTTGAAGCTACTTAAGGGGGAATTTAAGGGGAAACTCAGGGTGCAAAGGGGTTAAAGGTATGCATTAAAAAGATTTTCAAACAACTTAGGGAACAGCTTCAATTAAGGGAAAGGAGTGTTGCGTTTCTAACCAACGCCAATCACAACCACTTGCCCATCCCAGCATTAAACAGCAGATTCGTAACTGCAAAGTCAACTGACTTGGTGAGAAGTAAAAATAACCGGTGAGCGGGTGTGTGGAGGCCAGTGGAGGTGAGGGATTGAGCTCAGTCTGTCTGTACAGTAGGTCACTCTGTGAACCGCCCGGCTCACCTGCTGCTATCTTTAACCTGATTAGCAGGTCGAATGGTGGAGGAGGATCTGTTAGATGTGTATGTGTGTGTGTGTGTTGGGGCATCTAAAAAAAAGTAGGTTCCCATGAAAACCCCATGATGTGCAGTATATGATAACTGTCTGCCTGTAGTTTCATATGGATATAGTTTGTGGTTTGCTGATGATGTAATTCTTTTGCTCTGGTTATGTTCAGCCCACCGCAGAATTTTTTTTTTATGATTTCATGTATTTCAAAGAGAAACCTGAGATGGGTCTCTGCTTGAGGGTCACCCACTGGGTCACCCACTGGGTGTAAGGGTGACTGGTGGATTTAAAAGGATGCACTCTAGACATGGGAGAGCTTATCGCCGCCATATAAATAGAAACAGGCTGAGCTACTTTAGTCTTCTTAAGAACCGTGTGATCCCGAATGTGAAATGTTGAGTCACACTTGACAGTGACAGACAGGAGAAGCAAAATGTCCACAAAAACTGTTACCAATTACTTTTAAAATTTTAATGTATTCTTCCATTCTCACTAATTGAACCTTTTTCCACCACACTTATACTACACTGCACTTACAATGCTGTAGTTTTAAACTCATCCCACAATATATAATCTAGAAACTCAGCTTGAAACAGCCCACTCAGCAGTTCAGAAACAGTGTTGTAGCAGCAATCAGGGGCTAAAGGGACGGCAATTCAGAAATTGCATTGTAACTACAAACAATAGAAAAACTGTGTATGGCTGCTCAGTTCTACCATAGCTATTCCCCAACTGGTGTCATTTCTGTCCTTTATGTAATCGATTGATTTGTCCCTTACTCCCTTAATGAACTGTTAGATGTGTGTGTGTGTGTGTGTGGTGGATGTGGCTACAAATCTACCACAGGATCGACCGTGGCTTTCCCCTCCGGCTGCTCAGCTTCATCTGCTAGTTGAGTGTATTTATAGCGTTGAGTGTATAGCTTCTTTGTTTCCATTGCTTCATCTACCACATCTTACCATGCAGAGTGAGCTGTATAGTATACAATACAATACAGGTCAGGCCTCAGGCTGGTAGCCTACACTCTCATGTGGGTCACTAAGTTGATACTTGCAGTTCCTGATCTCTAGGTTCCTCTAGCTACCCTAACTGACCTAATCAGTAATAAATTATTGTACTGATTTGTCCTTGATCGCTCTTGTGCAAATCGAATTTGATACATGGGATTCTTTGTCCTAACCCGTTAAGAACCGATTTTAATTTGTTTACTCTCAATTGTTGCTGTGTGGCTTTTGTGTTGACATTTGGTTTGGCTACAATGTGTTTTGTCCTCAGGAAAGACTAACTTTACATCCAGAAAAAAATATATCAAAGCGTTTGAAGCACAGAAACGAGGCCTTTATCTGGCCACTTGTTGACGTTTTCATAGGTTGCTTTATAATGAATCTTCCACAATTATTTTCAACTAAACTTCTCACACTCGACACTCAAAATATTGCTCTTTCGAATAGCATTTCCCACCCTGAGTGTGACGTAAGTTCACAATGTCTGCTGTGGGAAAAAGGTTAAAGGATAAAGTGGTTGATACACAGAATGAGGGACACACTGCTTCACGGTTCTCTGTGATTTAATTGTTATGCCCGCTATGACACACGTGTGAGAGGCGTGTGCATGTTGGTATTTTTTACAAATCAGTATCATGTGCCTTCACAAACACACTGACAGGCTGAAAGGACATGCTATATTTGACAGCAAACTAAAGAAAAGTCTTTCTGTTTTCTTGTCATGCCACTTTCAGTTATCAACACATGCCACAAGCCACTCAGGAGACACACACAGTACAAGGAACCAGACAAGATAAGTATAATCTCAAATCCCTTGATCACTTTACAGCTCTGTGTTATCCATCCTGGCCAAATATCACGTGTATGATCCTCTGATGGAGGGTTATGCTGAGACACATTAGCTTGGTGCGGACATCAATAAAAAATAAGTTATAACAGGGGTCAAGTGAAGCCGGATCAGTTTAAGTCTTATTATTAAAGTTTTATTGGAGTGCTGCCACTCCCCAGGGGCTTTTCAAAGGCAAAGTTTATAGTTTTGGCAGAGAACGAAAGAAATTCACCTGCTATCAGAGGTGAAACAGTAACTAAGTACATTTACTCAAGTACTGTACTTGAGTACAATTTTGAGGTACTTCCACTTTACTTGAGTATTTCCATTTTGTGAGACTTCATACTTTTACTCCACTACATTTCAGAGGGAAATGTTGTACTTTTTACTCCGCTACATTTATCTGACGTCTGGAGTTACTTATACTTCCTTACTATTACTTACTATTATACTTACTATTACTTATATGGTTTTACATGCAAAACATACAATAAGCTCATAAAATATGTTACACTGTTAGTAAAAGTACATGGAGCAGTTAGACCTATAATATTAAAATACTTTTTACATGTTAATGCATCAAGAATTTAACAATCTGAAAGAATGAGTACTTGTACTTTTGATACTTAAGTACATTTCACTGCTAATACTTCTATACTTTTACTTAAGTAAACTTTTGAATGCAGGACTTTTACTTTTAATGAAGTATTTTTCCATTATGTTATTGCTACTTTTACTTCAGTAAAGGATTTGAGTACTTTTTCCACCACTGCCTGCTACACATCCTATAAAGACCTGACAATAGATGTACTGGACCGGAGGAGTACAGGAGGGAAAGTATAGGCTGAGTACTGTATGTCACTGCAGTATTAAAAATGAGACGGACTCCAGCTACTTTGCTGTCAGTAATGAGGACACTGCACTTTGCTTAGACTATAATAGGGCATCTGGCCAGTCTACCCCGAAGGACAGAGCAGGATGGAAAATATAATCTACCAAAATAGCCGGCTTGTCCCCGCTCTGCCTTGCACGTAATTCTCAGAAGTCCTGTAACTTCTTTGACAGGTCAGAAAAAACGATATACTGGCACGCAACATTACATCACACTGAAGATTAGGTCAGTAATGTCACTGGCTGCTGTGAAATAACGATGATTTATAATATTCTAGATAATAATGTCATTTTGTATGCGTGTGTGTGTCTGCATCCATGCATTTGTGACTGTGTGTGTGTGTGTGTGTGTGTGTGTGTGTGTGTGTGTGTGTGTGTGTGTGTGCGCTGATGCAGACCAGCGAGCAAGATGAGTTGAAACGTCTATCATTAAGGCTTTGTGCATTAAGGTTACACAACGCTTCTCATAGTCTTACCTAACTGCTCTGCTACTGGAGAGGTGGGATTATAGGGATATAGTGGGATACTGGGAATGACATAAGAACGCCTGTGTGTGTGTGTGTGTGTTGGGGGTGGGTGTGTGGGGAGGCTTGAGGGCAGGGTTAGACTGATATATTGTGATATTGGACTTTGATTAAATATCGACTGGTCAGTGTCATCCACTGCTAATATGATGGAGTTACACACAAACAGTCTGCAAAACCTGCAATGAATTTTGATTTTCTTTGCTCATTTTATTTATTCATTTAATTGTTCAATTGTATTTTTGGAAAATGTATTCATTTAAAGGCAGGAATGTATCCCAGAAAACCCCCAAACTGCTGCTAAACCTGAAAAAAATGTCACTAGTTTTGGTTTCAGTGGAGAGTTTTAATGTCCCATGACCCTGCCAAGAGTGAAATTCTAGGGGAAACACTGAATAATTGGAATTTTTGGCCATAAAAAATTCCAAGTATTCAGTAAAGATAGTGAATATTGTAGCTTCCATACACAAACATATCAGTAGCAGTATTAGCCTTCAAAAACAGTCCAAACCTAGTTGAAGGTGTGTGTGTGTGTGTGTTTGTGTGTGTGTGTGTGTGTGTAAGTGGTGTAGGTCGACATGTCTGCTGGGTTTAGGAAGACCAAAATTCAGAGAACAGAACGCAATTGTGAGTGTGTTTATGCACAGCATGTGTTTGTGTATGTGTTACTGAATTCCAAAACTCACCCATCAAAGTGAAACTCTGAATTTCATTATATTACACAAGTGATTCTCATCTCCCATTGGACATTTCTTATTCTGAAGGGTTTGTTGTGCCACAGACTGAAGCCCATCAGTCTCTTCTCTGCACAGTCCGGTCTGTAGTTTCAGTCCGGTCTGTAGTTTGTGTCTGTAGGAAGCAGCTCCGTATCATCACCGCTCCTCTGATCTGCCCCTGTGTCTGGAGGGGGAATCTGTTTCACGCTCCTCTCCTCTGACATAATCTGCAGTCCTATGCTACGCCTACCCCAGAGCGGGGTTTGTTTATTCAAAAAGCACCGAAAATGTAAAGGTTGTTAATGTGACTGAGCCCCACACTGAGCAGAGCGCCTGCTGCCTGTGTGAGATAAGTGGGAGATGATGAGTGTGTGAGTGGCTCCTTTTAAATGCCTCTTTCTATTAATTCAGCAATAAACCATAAGAGGTTCTGAGATTTCACAAGAGACTTTAAGACGGTTGAGAGAGAATTCATAATAATTTTTTACTTTTCAATCAATAATTAAATAATAATAATGATTAAATGCTATTGGTTTGCCTAAGCATTATAGTTCTCGAACAGTAGCATAACAACATGGTTGCTAAGCAAAACATAGCCTAAGTACTGGTATGAATGGTAAGTTTTGGTCAGTGCATTAATATTTAAATTAACAAAAATGTAAGTGTTTTTGTGGTATTTTATAGGAACTTCAAACATAACTGAGCCAATGAGAACTGATGACTGAATTTTTTTTTTCATTTTCCTTTTTCAGCTTGATGCTGTGCTGCAGGCGGACATCTTTTTACATAACAGCGCTGAATGAGTCTACAGTTCTTCTTCAGCACTCCATGTGATGGATGGTAGCACAAAGTCCTGACCAACGGGAACTAGACGCGATGCAGTGAGACCGCCAAGCAGCCTATATAGTGCCGTTTGACCCACCAAAAGTTTCTCTCACAGTTTGAGACGAGTGTAAAACGAAGAAGAGAGCGTTTTAATGCAGATGTACAGAGCCCGTCTGCCGGGCAGGGATTAGATTAGATGACATCACTGCCGCTGGACTATACCCATCATGCCACTGGGGTGTATGAGAGCTGGTAAGAGTCAGGAGAGAAGATTGTGAGAGTTTGGAATTTAAAACTGATGAGTCTGTCCCTCTAAATGACTTGTATCTGTGAGGAAAAGCATGTGTCTCTGTGGAGGGAGAGGGAGCAGGGGAGCAGGTGCAGGCCCGAAGCAGCTAGTGCTGATGACGAATCACTGCACACATCCACAAGAACATGACAGGGGAACGTTTACATAATATGTGTGTGTGTGTGTGTGTGTGTGTGTGTGTGCTTGGGCATGAGTGTGAAGAACAGAGAGGGATGTACAGAGATAGAGACCCAGGGGAAGTAACAGAGAAAGATCTTTCCCTCAGTTGCGATTAAACTCAGACTATCTAATGACTTCGTTGAAAGAAGGGTCGTGTGTGTGTGTGTGTGTGTGTGGGAATGGTGTGTGTGTGGAGGGGGGGTTACTTCCTTCTGTATTTGCATCAGTACTTTCAGTAGACATGGTTTCTTAGGCAACATCATCTTGATTATTTCATCTATTTCCCCGTCACTTTTGATCTTTGTCAAAGCCGCCTTGTTTCAAAACGCCGTTCAAAGCTGAATCCGGTTTGCTGCAGTCCATTATTGGCTGATTTATTATGGCATGAGAGGCTTAAAGGAGGGACGGGGTTGAAACGAGAGAGCGTTACATCACCATTTTATAATTCATACCCCTAGATTTGCATAGAACAAAAAGTTCACTCCAAAATTGCAGTGTGCCAAAGCTTTCAAACAGCATGAAAAGGATCTGCTTAAGGCAAAAATCATTTCCAAGGGGATCCGTCTGACAACCGATCTGAAATTCAGGACTGCTTTTAATTTTTAAACAAAAGCTGTTAAACTGTTCGAGGATGCCAAGTTGGTGCTATTATTAGTCAATTCACTGATCACCCATGTTAAACCACCGGGGAGCGAGGCTCGAAGCCTGTGTGTTTTGACTGCTTTCCCTCCTCCTGTCCAGTGGAGGAGTTGGTTATGTAATCTCCAAGGAAGAGAGGCTCCGAAGAGAGAAACTGGCGGGGGAGAGGGACTCTGACCTGCAGGTGCAGCGGCTGTGGGAGGGCAGCCTGTCTCTGACTGCCTGTCTCTGGATACTGCTTTAACACCGTACCCAGACACACATTAAAAACATGCTGCTGATATGAGTGTGGTTCTGCCTGGGCAGATTGGTGTTTTACACAAACATTTCTCAGAGCTGCTCTGCAGGCAGGAATAATCTTATTGGCTGAGATAAACCTCGATGGGCGGAGCCAACGAGCCCCAGTTTCTCTGGTAATGTTAGACTGATGCCCAGTAGTGCTGGGAAGACTGATCCTGTTGACTACCCCAGTTCTTTCTTGCCTATCCGACAGTAATGGATCAATTCAGGACCGGTTCATTTAATTCACCTTCATAAAAATGTCATTTTTTGTAGCCAAAAGCCCTTATCACCCCCTAACCCCCTTCCCTACCACCACACTCTTTACTTCACTTTGAAGTATTGTTCAAATGAACAATTGATTTGTGAATCCAGTCCAGTCAAAATGGCTAGGAGTAAGAGAGGAGGAAGCTATTATTATGTAGCCTAGCTCTCTTGCTACTAACTGGTAATACCAGTAATACTAAGTGATCTAGGTTAGCTTAGCCTAGCTGACCTTACAACTTCAAATTAGCTACACTTAGCTTATATCTAGGTAAGCTAGTTAGCCTGCTGACCTTCCAAGTTCATAAATGCCATGGTCATAAATGAATGAAAAAAAGTCACTGACATAGTTCCTTCTTTGCCATTCAGGTTTACCTGTTAGCTAACAGTTAACTTAGCTAACTGTGGTTAAGCCATTGAGGTTTAACTCCAAAACCTGCCCTGCCTGACTGTCTCTCTTCAGGATAATAAATGCAGTCTAGATTGCATGAACTGAATATGATCAAAGAGTTGACAGTGCTTGACATTTTGCAGAGTGTTTTGTTCATTAAAGGCTTATATAAACAAGTGTATAATTTGCTTTTGAATGGATGTTTGAGTGTAGCACCACTAAAAAAGCTGAGCCTATGTATAATGAGTCTGTGTACGTCCATCACTGTCTTTAATGCCAGAGAAGTGCAGCCCTTTCTTTTTAATCAAAGACGGTGAATAAAAGCCAGTGCAGTGTGACAACAAGCCCTGAAGATGAGCCAGATAAGAGCGTCTCTCCATTATTCACGAGGGGAAAACCGCACGGTGACATGGGAACCGGCTTGGATCCGGCCCTGACCGTATCGCTGTCTCCGACCCCCTCTGGATCCCGGCCTCCCTCTCATAAACACAAACACTCTCTGTTTATCTTGCTTCGCTGTCTTCTGAGCGCACGTGAAACCACACGGCGGGTCTCATGTGGTGCTACAAAGGGGGCATGTGCAATCATATTACTACTCCGCAGTTGATTTGACGGCGGTTCTGTACAGGCCGGCGACTATGAGGTGAGGCAAGACCGGAGAATAGGCCTTTTGTTTTCAATCTATCATCAGTTGAATCCCATGACAGGATGTTAAGGTCTCCTGCATAAACTCATCCTGGAAAAAGTGTAGCCTAAAGGTTCAGCCCTATCACAGGGGAAAGAAGAGGTTTGTTACCTAAAGGGAAAAGCCAAAGCTTTTTGAGAAACATTCAGAAAGTACCCAGTATTCATGGCCTCTCAGGAAAGTTTTTCAGGGAAAAATCAGTGGTGATTTAAGTATTAAAATAACCCGAGGGGAAGTGTGTTTCCACGTGAGGCCGAGCGTGATACTCTGGCACGGGCTGCATGCAGCGCTGTGCCAACAAGCCAGGTGAACCAGCCACAGCATGCAAAGCAGCCGCCCAGAAACAAATAGAGTACGACTCACTTTGGATTCCCAGCAGGTAGAAAATGCATGGGGGCTGTTCTTTGGAAACTGACAGACAAAAGACATTTGAATACAGTGTATATTAAAAACTGGGTCAATAGATGAGACTCAGTTCAGACATTGGTGGAACAGAGTAAGCCATGTGAGTTTCACGTGGGTCGGGTCGTGTCCATCCGTCTGTGATATCTCAGGTGATATCTCAGACACCACTGGTCCGATTTTGGCAAAGCTTGGAGGAATGATGCATCTTTGCACTGTGTTGTAGTGTTTAAAAAAAGAAATCCACTATTTGGCCTATAAGGGGGTGCTTTAATCAAAGGTCAAAATTTCTAACGCAACGTAATATCTCAGACACCACTGGTCTAATTTTGCAGAAATTTGGAGGGATGTACTGATGATTTTGGCGCTGTGTTCTGGCATTTAAAACGAGTAAGGCCTAATGGGGAGGCGATATTTAAAAGTCAAAATTTCAAACTTTGAAAGGCCACACCACTGGTCTGATTTTTATGGAGGCACTGAATGGCCATTTCGTTACCATTATTCAGCCTGAATAAGCATATTTACCAACTTGACCAAGAATGTTGGTCGATTTTGACAAAAATACCATCTTTGCAAAGACAATATGTGGGGGGGTGATTTCAGCAAATCTATTATGCAATGAAAAACCATTGCAAGAACGGTTCAAACTTTAGTCCCACCCGCAAAAATGCACTGATTGGCTCGATTGTTTCTCCGAGCGAGAACAAGCCGTTGACTAGAGCAGCGCCAGACTCTTTGAATTGCTCGACAAAATCCGAAGAGTGGGCGGGACACGATTCAGCAGTCTGGAACCAGGCTAGGTTCGGTGTGTTGAGGACACTTGAGGACGGAGCACACCGGGACACGCTGACTGCTGTGGGGATTGAACCTGTGACCGTTGTGGGACAGTCTCTCTCTCACCACTAGGCCATCCTGTGAGTGTTAAAGCAGGGTGTGCGTCCTTCTCTCTGACCTTACTCTCAGCTTTGCCAGTGCCAGTGTGGGGCCTCAGTTGTGCAACCCAATGGAGGAGGGGGGGTGGATGGGGGGGGGCAGTGTGCCAGGGTGCCAGGATCAGCCAGCTGCGGCGGATATGTAACCCACAGATATGTAACCTAGAGATTAATAATGCTGTAATTTGGAACAGGTGTCCGAAACAGAGCCAAGGGAGGGCAAACAGGGCAAAGGCTAAACTCTGATTAGTTCTTTCTGCTCATTGGCTGGCCAAGAAACACTGGCAAGGGTCAGATTATTTATCCGGGAATCAGGAAAATCTGCAGCAGCACTTTTTCCTTTCTCCTTTTCTATAACAGCGGCTCGTGCAGTATGTCAACATCCTTTGAGCATGTTTCCGGTCCGCATGTTATGTGTAAATCACTTGCTTAGAAAACATTCAGCAGTTTAGTTTAATGCCTCCGCTTCCCGCTGTGCATTTAACATTAACTCTGCTGATGGGAGGCGGAAGGCAGCGTGCGTTGTGTCTCTGTGCTGCTGCTGAGTTCGGTAAAGTTACGACTAATGGAAGAGCTTACACAAACTCCTGGACCTGGTTAATCTGTTGAGTTCAAGGACTCACCATATGTGCAAAAAGAGAATGCTTAGGTGTCCCAGAAAAACAACAGGCTGACACTGAAAAAAACGGACAAAATGGACTTTACTGACTTGGATTACATAAAAGTGCAAAATAATATACACTTTAATAACTGATGCTTAACCTTTAAGTTGAAATAATGCTAAAATGAAGGAAAATTCCAAAAGGTTTATCCATATATTACTTTTTCATTTGGAGTGCAGAAAATGTAATAATATGACTTTGTAATAGTTTTATTCGGAAATTACAACCAAACAGATCATAAAATAAATAATAAATCACAAACAATTAAATAGTTAAATAAGCAGACAGACAAACAAATAGACAAACAAACAGAATGACAAACAACTAAATAAATTAGTGATGAAGTTAAATCTTCTCCTCAACCTATTTAGCCGTACTTTGAGTCTCCTGATTACTATTTCTTCTTTACTTTGCCTCTGTGTCTGTTGTTTAAGTCGCTCCTCATCTGCCAGGACCGCTGACGTCATTTAGCTTGATTGCAACTCTTTCTCTTACATAAACCATGAGGCCAGAGCAACAACAAAAAAAAAACACAAATCCTTGTGAAAGACGAAAGCTCTTTAGCCTCTTTCAATTGCACTGATGCACGGCTGCCTGCGCACCAGACCTCAGACTCCGGCGTCACTCGGCCCGAGGAGCCGCAGCCTGTGAATGCGTCAGCTTTCACTTCCACTCCCCCTCCAAGTGATTTTCTTTTCTTTTCATCTGTGATTTTCTTGTCCTTCGTTCTTTTCATTCTCTCATTCTTCGGGCCCAGATGATCAGACCGCTGCTGATGCTGCCCTATTCAGCGATGAAGGGTTGCATAAGTAGCTAGCTTTGTTTTTTTCTCCACCAAATTACACTGTCCTGTATCTGGGTTAATGCTACTGCAGCTTGGCAGAAGGGGACGATACAAAGAACATAGCAGGCACAGCTGATAAGAGAGGAGAGAGGAGATTTTCTTATGTTTTCTGAGTGTCAGGGTGAAAGAGACCATCCAGTAACAGAAATGTCACAGATTTGATCCCACAACAACAGCAAGTGTGTCTTTGAGCGAGACTCTGAAGCCCTCACTCTGTGTAAGATGCTCTGAATAATGCTTAGATTGATTTATTTCACATTCACAACGTCATTTACAGTCATTGTTGAATTGCCTATTTGGAATCGACGCACCAGAGAAGCCTAATTTTACACACATCTTCTTATGGACTTTCTCAGTCACTGAATAATGCCAGTTTCTCAGAGATTGAATTGAATCTTTCTCATATCATCATCCAAAGGGAAGCTAAATGCAAACAAATGTAATTATTCATTCTGATATATTCTCTTGTATATCATATTATCTCTTCATACAGAAAGTATATAACATAATAATGTGATTATGTTGGAAAGCAATCAACCTGAGTGCCCACTGCCACTCTGTAATTAGAGATTAGCTGAAAATAGTGTCGTGGGTTGATGCACATATTGACAGCATATAATTAGCTCAGTTTGAGGCAGGGAGAGAAGGCAGCGTGATTTGGTTTCTCAGTGTGTGATGTGAAGGTCAAGCATATATGATATAACACAGGACAAAAGAGCCAGGAATGCCAAGAGGAAATAAAGACTAACTGACCTGAATGGAAAGCAGTGCCACTCAAGATGGATTGCAAGGATTTGTCACGGTGTTAAAAGTGTGATATGGTTATGTGATGTATGAAATCTTTGCAAATGCACCCCGGCTTCGGTCAGCTCCGCTTCGTCACTCTTCTTGTCTTAATCGCATAGGAGTCTTTTTAATGGAGGTTTTTAACAGGAGATTAAGCCCTAAGACTCTCAGATGCATAATGCTGGATTTTGAGTTTATTTTTCACTTTCCAAACTCATTTTTTCAGACTTGACGTAACGATGGGCCAGATGGAATATGAAATAAAAAAGCCATTGAGGTCAAGTACAGGATGGCAGCATGTTTCTGTTAGATCCCGACTCCGATAGACTTCATCACATGCAGGTAACAGTGACTTATTGCATTCATTTTTCTATGTAGCACTGATTCATGTATATTTATTGAGCAGTGGTGGACCAAAACTGTACAAACATTGCCACCACTGCCAGAAAAATGTGAAATTATGAAAAGCACGACTATTTTCCTTTGAGCGTACTGTACAGCCAGTGTTTGGTATGGCCGCTTTATTCAAATAAGATCAGTTTTAGCAATAGAACCAAAACGAAATCCAGGACCAGGACGTCTTGGTTTCAACACAGCACCGATCTTGATGCAGCATGAGAGTTGAACTTCATGGGTTTGTTACAATTACTTTATTTTCATTGACTTTAGGTATTTATTTATTGTTTTTATCTCAATCGCATTTGTATATGTGTACCTGATGTCCTGTCTTGTGTCTATCTTGAACACACCGAAACACATTCCTAGCAATCTCGGATAACTGGCAATAAACTATTAAATCTATTAAATCTTGCACAGGGATGAATGTGGAACCTGAAGCAAATTTACCCCCTTGGTTTGTATTGAAAATATTTCTTAAGCAGGTAATGTTGGACATGATTTATTGTCTCTTTCCCCTTTAATTATTAATTATCCCACACCAGAAAAAACAACGTTTCACCTCACACAGGAGGCTTCCTCAGGTCTGACCTGATTTTTCTGGTGTGGGATAATTAATAAAACACGGGGGTTGCATTATATCGTGTGCGGTATACATTTCTCTTTTTTTCCTCAAGTTAGATTATTCCAAACCTTCCTAGAGATCTTCTTAAGTGCTATTTTTTTGTAACTTTAGTTACAAAAGTTGCTACTCATCAAAATAGTTCTATCTTAACAGCACTTTTGTGAATCTGGCCCGAGGTAAGATGGACTTTAATTCAGAAATCATCAGCAAAGTGTGGATGTGGTTCACTTGGGGATAGTATTGCAGTCAAGTTGCTGAGGTTTCAAAGAATTATCCTCCTGCTGCTATATGTAAAAATCCATTGGAAGTCCTTTCAAGGGTGTTTTCATCTGTAACTTTACTGGTCAGTGAATTTGTGTAGATCTTCATTTTAGACGTTTTTGTATCACAACAAAGTGAGCAAAAAGTTAAAGGGTGCACACACTTATGTGCATGACTGTATGCCATTACAGATGAACCTATAATTGAAGAATAAGAGGTTTCAGCAGAATATAGCCCTTTAAACACTTACATGTGATGTTGTGCTCAGCAAAAGAGATTCAACTTTGTGTTTATGTAAGAATCTGTAAGAATCTCCTTTTGTAAGGTAAAAAAACATTTTTGGCTAGTATTGTAACAGTCACAATACAGATTTATTGTTTTGATTAAATACAGGTTGCATCCCGATGAGGACGAAAAAACCTGTTGTTCAGAATGATTTTGAACTGGTCACTCCAAAACACTGAGCACACAGTCAGCGTGACAGAGTGACATGCAAGAAATGCATCAAGAGAGGCAGAGAGAGCACTCCAAGCACTGTAGCTTTTATTTTCATTTCTATTCCAAAGTGTTTTAGCTGGCGGTGCCATAGTTAGACCTAGATGGAGAGTGAGTGAGAGAGAGAGAGAGAGAGAGAGGGAGAGGGAGAGGGAGAGGGGGCACACATGAGTGGAAAGAGACAGAGCAGGTGGGGGGTTAAACCCTGGCGATGGGGGATTAAGAACACAGGCAAGTGTTATGAAAGAGGGAACATCATCTCAAGGCAACTAGAGTTATGCCCCTCTGTCAGATACCCCCCCCCCCCTTCTCTCTCTCTCTCATCCTGTCATCCTGTCATTCTGTCATGCAGTCAAATCCAACCCGAGGAAACAGCATGACCTAACTGCTGGCTTCCCTAAGCTGCCTCACAGACCTACTTTCATCATTATTTACAAAAAATGGTGTCAAAAAGTATATGCACCCATACTGGTTTTCACGTTTCACCCAATACACAGTCTGACACTGTTCATTTCTTCTTTTTAAGATGATTTTTTGGCCATTTCTCGACTTTATTACTTTTATTAGTTGAAAGTAGAGAGAAACAGGAAAGACTGGGAGAGAGAGAGAGAGAGAGAGAGAGATGGATGACATGCAAGAAAGGTCCTGGGTTAGATTTGAACATAGGACATCCCGGTTACACGGTATGCATCTTAGACCACTGAACCACCAAGACGCCCACTGTTTCTTTTGTTATTTGCATGAGAAATTGAACCAGAAAAAATCATCCCCACATTGATTTACAATGCTATTGTGATATGATAACACTTACATAGATCATACCCACCATACACCAAGATCTAGAATATAGGTATATAATATCAATAATATAGTTATATAAGTGTTTTTTTTTTTATAATCCCAGGCTGTGTTTGATACCATCCTCCTTCGTATGCTGTTCATAGCATGGATGCTGTCAGGTTTGCACACACACTCCAGATCCAGAGACGCATGGGGCGCTCGTGGTGCAAAAGCAAGTATTTGATTAAATCTTCTTTGCCAATTTGGCTTCAATTCATCCCAAGTTAACACCGGGGAGACTCTCTGGAGGGACCGCTTGGCATCTTAGCACAGTGTCCTCTGCTGCTGCTCATATTCCCTCTTATGTAACAGTTCCAACGGTGTAATCGAATCATCGCTGTACTGTACAATGTCTTGGGCCAAATGCACTGACACGACTCCAGCGCTAAGTGCCTGCTAAGTGTTAGGCCTCCTTTCTCTGACATTCTCCCTGACCACAGTCACTTATTGATGTACGACTGATAATTGCACTTGTGATGCTTGAACAAAGCACAAAGCCCTGAAATTGGTTTACAATATGTGGTGAAGTGTTGGCGGTCAGTCATATTCCCTTACAAGGTGAAAGGCCAATTAAAAGGCTAATGGCTTTTTGTGTAGGTTCCAGCTTGAGAGAATGGTGTTTGAACGAAGCACAAAGCCTTCAGGTTGTTTCCAATATGTGGTGAGGTGTTGCAGATTCACTTGGAGGGTGGAGGTGAAAGGTAAATGAAAAGGCCCATAGCTTTCTGAGTAGGTTAGAGGTTGAGGACTTTCTCTGTTAATCAAAATCCTATAATGCAAACAACATCAGCTCTGTCCTTCACCCTTTGTTCAACATTAACAGAGGCCACTGGGTTGTATGAGCCATAAGGAAGGCCTTTTGATGAAAGGTCACTTTTTGCCGGACCGCTGAGCGGGCCCGACCAATAATAGTATTTGTCCCTAACTGACTGACTAAATTGTCCCTAAATGACTCCCCATTGTTGAAATCCTCCCAACTTTCCCATACAGAGGCTGGCTGTGGTGCACTGCCACAATATCGACACGGCTGCCACAAAATAAAAAGTTGGTCAATGTATAGAAATGGAGTCGTGTTTGTCATTTGCAAATGACAGACATGATGTACAGGCATTGTACTCAATCTGACAGTCTCCTGTTGTGAAAACGAAAGTGAAACTTAACATTCCACAATTTGCTCCAAACTTGCATGTGTTGGTAACAGTATTTGTAAACACTAACACGTTTTAATCTGAGATGTGTCAAACTGCTCAACACTCAGATAGAGAGTTAACATGAGTTCAGTGCAAAGACTGGCATGTTTCCCCTGTTTACCATATACCATTGGATTTCACTGGACACTGATGTCACTGTAGTAACTACACAAAGTAGTGTAGTATATGTAGATTAAGAGCACTCCAGTCCATTTTCCATGCTACATTTTATGCCACAGCACCTTTTTTAGTGCACACGACATTACCCATGAGCATGAACGCTGCCCTACGTCTCATTGACTTTCAGTAGGGAGGAAGAATCTTCTGGAACCGACATGAAAAGAGGCTCCAGTACAATTTATGGACATAAAGTCTTGGGTCAAATGGCTGTATGCTGGGTCAAATAGCAGTGCTGCTAAACTAGGCTTGCCTAGTTTAACTTGTTTTGTGATCACTAGGACACCTTGCCGTTGCTCGTCTCCCACCAACAACAACAACCCCCCCCCCTCTCTCTGTCCTTTCTCCGTCTCTCGGTGGAATGCCAGTGTTTTTTATGCCGACAGCAGCTTTTGCAACTCCCTCCGTTTCCCCATGGCCCAGGGATTCCACAGATAAGGCCGTTATTCTTCTGAACAATGCTGAGTTTGTCCAGGCGTCTTCTGGGCCCCACGCTGTTTGTTTGGCCACTGAAGGAGGAATTTTCCACTCCGTGCCTTCCCTGGGGAGAACAGCTTGCTCCTTATCTTGTTTTATAGACACAGGTGGAAGTGGGTCACTGCGGTGCATGTGACAGTGTTTTGATTGAAACAATATTGATGCATCTGCGTGAGGATATCAATGGCGATTTGTTGACTCGTTAGATTTAGGTGACTTTCGCTCCTCACACAATCCTCGACTACAGACTGAAGAGCAGCAAAAGTGTCAGTGGTTTGATTTAAGCCAAGATGATGCACTGGTTTGTCTATATTTATCGAATTTGTGTCACTACCGCCTGATTCTGACATATTAACATAGTTTTGTGCAAATTATATGGTGAGAGATTTGATGCACGCTACTGTCAGAATCATGAAAGACTGGTTGGATCACAAAGCAGAAGTTTTTTCTCTTTGACGTCAAAACATGGGATAGAAATACCATGCTGGGATTAAAAAGTCACGCTTAATTTAACCGCACATTCCTCCGCCTTCTCAATTACAGTGATAATAGCCCGTCAGTGCCTGTTAAAAATAGCACTGTGCCATTGGTTTGACGTAACAGCCAACAATCAAGTCGATCATCTGCCTCGCCCAGCTGGCTTTGAGGCCGGTGAACAAAAGCAAGGCGTGCAGGAGAAAGTGCCGAGGATGTCTTCACTCCTTACTGACATTTCACTGTAGGAATAAAAACACGCTTCATGGCTGCATACATGGGGAGAGGACTGCGACATAGGCCTACTGCACTGCAAAAAATGTCCATCCTAACAAGTCATTTAGTCTCATTTTCAGCCTTATTTTTCTTAAAACAAGAGAACAATTCTGCCAATGAGGTGAGATAACTCTGGAAACAAGTGTTTCCAATGCAGTTTAATTTGTTTCAGGAATTTTCTAGAAATGAGTGTCTCAATTTCAATATCTTGAAACAAGTCAGAATAAAGCAGCTCACTGCACTACTATCAAGAAAATGACACTTGATTCTTCAATATTCTTTAAACAAGTTGATTTGCATTGGAAATAAGTCAAATTATCTAACCTCACTGGCAGATTTTTTCACTTATTTAAAAAAATGTTTAGGACTCAATAATAGATTAATTTGTTAAGATGGAGATGTTTTGCAGTGTGTACTGTTTGCAAGGTGTAAATTATGCATTTCCTTTTTGTGCAGTGCTTTTATAGCTGTTTTACGACTGAAACTAAAGGACGCCAAAAACACGGCACAGGCCTAATCCTCTTAAACATGCGCTTAGCCAATCTAAGTTTATCTGCAGCCCTGACCTGTGGAGCTGAATGAATGACTCCACGCTGCCCACTAATCTTTCTCCAGCTGGAACACGGCACTCATGTCGGCACCCTCGCACGCTCAACAGTGGCGGTATCAAATGTCGTGACAAAATGTTAGCACACGAACAGGACAGTTTGTTCTGATGACAGCTGACCTGCATCTCCATCTCTCTCTCCGAGGGGGAAATGGGACCGAATTAAAATCACACTACACAGCGACAAGACAGCCAAACTCAATAAACTCAGCTGGAAACCGCTGACACACTCAGTCCCCCCTTCCGCAACTTTGATATATTTCGATATATTCAAAGTGAGCAGATAAACACGAACCCCTTCCCTCTTTCCTTCCTTCCCTGTAACCCTGATAATAGCGGCGTGCCTAATTCAACCAGGGAAGGAAGTGGAGGTGTAAGTGGATGTTTCTTGTGGCTCTGCAGAGAGCAGCCGGTTCATTTAAGCAGATCAGAGATCAAAGGATGCGGCGCAGGCCTCTGCTTTTGCTGACTGATGCTGCAGACCCTTTGAAGTTGAGGATAAAAGAGCATCTGCCATCTTCGCCAGGTTCTTTGAATATTTCTCCCCCCAAACCCATGCCCCTGTATCTGCTTGATTTAACTGTCCGAAGCAGTGCTAGCGCTCGCCTCCCTGGCATCAACCTGACACTTTAACAAAGGATGAAGAGAATGTGTGAGAGGGGAAGACGGGCTGATTGGCTGATGTAACTGTCCTATGTCCAAGGAGACTCCAAACATAGCTCCAACTTTCAGAGCCAACAAATTATCCAGCGATGTCGATAGTGTGAAATGTCCCAGCCGGGGTACGAGACAAGCGCCTGCAGGACAGACTGGACTTCAGAGTGTAAACATATTGAATTATTGCTGAGTCTGTGAGTACATGAGATTTAATTACTGGGACACTCCAATAGCTGATATAATCAGAGCAGTTGTTGTACATCATGTATTCAGTGCGATAGTCTTACCAGTTACCATATCCAGCCAGCCTAAAAAGTCTCAAATAGTTTATAAAGGATAATATCGGTGTCTTTCAGAGTTATAACTGTCTACATAGTTGGCATTTCCCCCAATCATGTTGCAATGCATGCTGTATGTAATTAGACTATAATTAGACTTTACAGTGTCAAACCTAGCTTGAAATGAACTGTTGTCCTGGCTAATAAAGACATGGAGGTGACAATAAAGTTTGTAAGCTGACATGTTTTTGAGGGATTATTTCCTGGAGGAGACTTACATTTCTTCCTTTGGGTGTTGGGTGATTGACATGGAAGCAGAGCGGAACAAAATGCATGCACTGATATGAAAACACTCAACTAAAACAGCAGCTTGACAAAACCAAACGAAGGCTTCATGTTACAGTAACTGCGATGGATTCTCTCGCTCTGTGGAAGTTGTTGTTCATACTGCACAAGAGAGAATGAGCAGCAAATGGCTTCTGCTGAACGGAGGAAAACGAGCGCTGATATCTCCAACTATGCCGACTGAGTGCAGACACCAGCAGGAATGACGTGAAGGAGAGGGGAGATCTAGATCAGTGGTTCCCAACCCAGTCCTCAAGGACCCCCTGTCCTGCAAGTTTTTATTCCATCTTAACTCTTGCACACCTGATCCCAATGGGGCCTACACACTTTCATGCTGCTCTGTTCAGGTAGATCTGTCTCTACCAATCAGCATTAAGACCTTAACTGGATCAGGTGCGCAAGAGTAGAGCTGGAACCAATACTTGCAGGAAAAGGGGTCCTTGAGGACTGGGTTGGGAAACACTGATCTAGATGATTGGCTCAAACTTAAAACAATTCCAGTATTATCCTTTAAAGCTGAACTGGGCAACTTCACATGTTGGCGGCTCCAAAAGGAAGTGACTGGGTAACACTTTACAATAAGGGTCACTAAGTTAAGGGTTAGTTAATGCTTAATTAACAGTTAACTAATGTGTAATTTACTAATGGTGTTCATGTTAACTGGTATTAATTTATACATTATTTAATAGTTTATAAAGATGACTATTACATAATGTATAAATGAATACCTTAGTTAACATGAACACCATTAGTAAATGATTACCAGACACATTAGTTAACTGTTAATTAAGGGTTAGTTAATGCTTATTAAACATTAACTAACTCCACTTAGTGACCCTTATTGTAAAGTGTTACCATTGACGGTGAAAAATTTGACCTGAAATCCTGTAAAGTGACGTCGGTAAGTTTCTGTAAGTAAGTCTGTGTCCATAGTGTCCATACCCAACACCAACATTTTATGTGGGCAAACAGGGCGAATCTACGGCGATGGGACGCTCTTCTCTGTTGCAGCCCCACTTTGCGATTTAGGCTGGTAACACTGGTGTATTGTTACGTAAAGATCTCGCCTTTAAGTAGAAAAGCTTTACTGAAACGTTGTGAAGGAACCGTCTGACTGATTCCTAAAAGCCAGCGGGTTATCACTGAGCTCCACGTGCCCCAGCGAGGCGTTCCGGCGGGTCGGTCATGAGAGCGAGCGGGAGGCGCTGAGCCGGATCATGGGAACCAGAGGCTGAGCAGAGCTGCAGACTGCAGACACTCCTAATGTTACAGACACACATCATAAGACAGGAGCCGAGGCACGAGAGTTATGAGCTCTTATAAACACTGGCATTCCTGATCTCTCTTTCCCACATCCATCTATCTATCTATCTATCTATCTATCTATGTATCTATCTATCTATTACCCCTCCCTCCCCCCGCACCTGTACACACACACACACACACCTACACACACACACACACACACACACACACACACATACCCCTTTCCAGCAGAGTTTCCTGCCCATGAGAACTATTCAGTGAGTACATTCCTGATATTCTTAGCTGTATAGAACCACATGAGTGGAATTAGGCTAACATCCGATGAGAGAGTTATATAATGCGTCATTTCTGCTGCAGACGCCTGGCACGTAACATTTATTTGCTTTATTTACTCTCCTCCAGGCCCACGGGACGCACTGAGATGATGGAAATGATCGCTATGTAGCAGTTACTGTAAGGGAATCAGGAGTTTTCCTGAGCTTGACGCAAACAAAGTTCATCCCCGCCTGCCTCTCTAAGTGCTTTCAAGGGGCCACACACAAAGCTTCAGACATAATAATGACATAAATATTACAAATATTATGCTAGATGCCTTTTTTAAAGCCTTTTAAACTTTTGTGAAGTTATCCATAGAAGATATTTTGTGCCAGTATTCAACATCAGCCCTAAAATCTGACCACCGTCAAAAAAATTACAAGCATTCATTGTTTTCCCCAAAATTATATTTTTGTGAGGTGGAAAAGCCTCTGAAACACCATTTAGACCCTCAAGTGACACTAAAACTCTCCATTGAAACCCAGAGTAATGAATTGTATGGGGTTAACAGCTCTTAAAGGCACCTAATGAATGGTAGGGGAAACTCTGACATAGATTAGGTGTTTACTGTAAATGAAGAATGAATTTACAGGAAAACCCAGAATTAAACAGTTGAATTAATAAAAAAATGTGCGAAGAAATAAACATTTCATTGCTGACTTATGTAGCTGTGGTCAGGGAGGAGCCTCCATCATGTCAAAAGTGGATGATGTGACTGGCCGATATCCAATATTTAGTAAAAGGCTACTACTGGCCCGATATGTTGGCAATCCTATTACTGTAAATACTAGACATGTGCCTTCATTCCTGGTCTAAATGGGCTCAATGTTATGTGTGATACACAGACTAATGTGTATCTTAAACCTGGGGTGACGGACACTATCCTTCGTCTCCGTGATTCTCTTCCTTCATCATAAACTTTAATTCATTCCCCTCTTTCAAAAAAGACACCAAAACACACCTTTTACACATTGGTCTGTCCTGATAAGTTTAACTCTTTGTTTGACTTGTTGTCATGTTCTACTCTTCATTAGCATGTTAATTACTGGTTTATTTAATTGTTTTAATCATATTGGATTGTACTCTGTATTTTCTCCTATTATCTATCTATCTATCTATCTATCTATCTATCTATCTATCTATGTTTTTCTACTGTATTGATGCGGTCATACTTCTCTCTCAACAGCTGGGAGTGGGCGTTGGTTGGATTAAATGTCTTCCGTGTAAATGGGATTAGCCGAGCCTGCATGCATGGTCCTGCGGAATAATCTCAAGACAAAAACCATCATTCAGAAAAAACACAATCCTCTTGACCGCGAGGCTTTTACAGCAAATGTAGTGCAGCTTCATGAGAGGGGGGGGGTTTGGTGTGAGTAGAGAGTAGAGAGAGGGATTTAAGAGGCGGTTTGTGCACTTAATCTGAGTTTATGAATGAGTGAGTGGAGGGATAGATGAAGAGATGGATGGAGAAGATGAGCCAGCAGGTTTATTCCCAGGGCATGTGTGTATGTGTGTGTGTGTGTGTGTGTAGGACATCGTCATTATAATAACAGCCAATGTTCCTGACAGGTACAGGAAAATGGAGAAAAGTTGATCAGATTAGACGCTTTGCATGACCTGAACCACCTCAACCACCAAAAAGGGAGCGCTCACTGTGTGCAACACAAACATCCATCAAACAACTGACATCATAAACAAATAAATATCAGCCTGATTCTACCTGATACCCTCCAAAGTTTACATGAAGGAAGTAGTCATTGAAATAACGTGGTGGAAAGTGAGACTGTGGGAGGTGGGGTGGGGGTGGGGGGGCAGATGGACAGATACTGTACATTTGCCTTCAACTCATGACTGTTTTGAAAGGTTTTCTTATTGGCTACTGTTTTTTTTTTTAGCGAAAGTTTATATTTAACCATGACCGAAGCCTTTTCCCTAACTGTAATCAAATTATTTTAGTTGCTTAACCTTAAACATTTTCACGTAACAAACTCGTGAAATGATGTGTCCATTTTATGCTATTATCACACAATCCTTTTATGGTAGAGGAATGTAATCTTCACATAATTCATGTCCACAACATGTAATGAGCACACAGAGTTTGTGCGCATTTCACAAGATGTTGAGACTGTGTTGCTTCTGTCGTCTTTTAAAGGGACCCTTTTTTAGGAATTCAAACTTTCTTCTATTTATATACTTATATGATCAAATATGTTTCATGAATAGTTACAGTTTTATTTTGTTTGAGTGGTTACATTTTTAAGTTATTACATTTTCAAAAATCCATCCTTCTTTACAGGCAGTTTCGGACTAACCCTGGGCAACGTGTCAGACTGGACTTGGTCTTGATTGGCTCCCCTCACTAAACAATTACTGAACTTCTTCCAATCAGGCAGGTTTTCAGCATGTTACCTGATACACATCCTGGAGAGCCTCCAGTTTACCTCATTTTACCTAATTTCTAATTTGAATTAGACGAGCTGGTGTTGTCGGCCAATCAGAGTCCAGTATTGTGACTCTTCTGCCTGTTGATACTTAACTCTACAAATTCACTCAATGAATACCCTTTTAACCAAACTACATTTATTTGCAAAATCATCAATCATCATCAAAAACATTATTCCTATCCTGGGCCATTGTGTATTGTGTATTAAACTGAATCATTTGGGACCTTTAAAGTGGAGTTTTAACTCACTCGCACTAATTGCAGCATCAGTGTACAACTCATTTCCAGCTCTCGTCTGTAATCAGTTTCTTGTCTATGGAGTAATAAGTTTCTTGTTGCTAATGATCTAAATCACTAATAATAGCTCTGGGGGACTTCTCTCATGCATCAACCTGCTTGGAAATAACCACCATGTAACACTGACATGCATACTCACTCACTCAGTCACTCTTTATCTCTCTCGTTCTCTGACACGAACACACACACACACACACACACACACACATTGCTTGTTCAGTTTTCTTTTCTGATTTCTTTCCAATTTCTTTTCAATGCACAAATGATATCCAGACAAACTGTCTCAAAGTGCTGCTTGTTTGCCAGTCACCAGACCTCGACAACAGCTGGAGGAGCCGGGACACAAACAGTCTGCAATCTCTCCCAGACCAAAAAAAAAAACCCAAATAAATAAATATAAAAACAGACCCAGACACACCAAACTCAGACTTGAAGAGATTAAAGCACTGATTTGTTCTAACTGTACTGAGGGCACTAACAGTCTTTTGCGCTGATAGCGGCGAGTTTTAAGCCGATCTCATCGCAGCACTGAAAGGTTTAATGCGGTAAAACGAGAGCCATCTAGGTTAGCTCTGCTTTTAAGACGGAGCAGGTCTTAAGCAGAGCTGACACCTCAGGGCCTGTGTGTGTGTTTTTTACGATGGGAGACGATCCCTCGAGGCCCGGCGGTATTTTTATGTCAGGAGTGTTCCCCGCAGGAACATCAAAAGTGAGCCGAGTTCCCAGCAGCGCGGCGTGTGATCGGCTTGGACTTTACCTCCTACTGATATGCTATTTCCTTGGCTCTGACTCAAGTGTGTCTGGCTAATTATAGCAGCTCGCCGACCGAGGCGGCTTCAAACATCTGGTGTTATGTGCATTTGTTACTGTCTTATTTCTGACAGGCTCCTGCTGAGGGAAGTTCACTAAGAGACACTACCTTGTTTTTGTTATTACAGTAAATCTGCACTCTCCGCTGTTTTCCCTTGATAACATGGTACGAGGCCACACAATTTACTCTCATTTCAGAGAAAAGGTTTTAATTTTTTAATTTTCAGGCGAACAACTGTGTACATTTGAAAGTAGAAATGGGATTTAAATGGGTATAATTGGTTCTGGGATCAGGAAAATTACCCAGCACATAAAGAACTGGGTATATTTTATATTTACATTTATAGCATTGAGCTGATGCTCTTATTCAAGGGAAATTACAGTGAGTGGAACGGCAGAATAAGCAGCAACTCCTAGATCAAAAGTATATAGAATAGAATAGAATAGCTTTTATTTTTCCAGAAGGGAACTTCAGCTGTAGTGGCCAACACAAAATAAACATATTAAGGTTATCAATAATGATAATACTGATAGATTAATACACAATAAATCAAACAATATACCAACCAATATATGCAAACAATAGAAGAACACAGACAGAATATAATTAAAAAGTAAGAGCTAATGGGAGCAGTGGAAGGCTTCCAAGCATAAAAACATGAAAAACACCAAAACTGGAAGTGAGGTTTTCACACAACAGCAGCAATTTGTTACCACTACCTGAGTGAAAGCTGGTAACCGTGCCAACCAGGGCGGGAGGGGGGGTTGAGTGATGGTGGGGGATACAGTTCACACACTAGCAGAGGATCCCGTCGGATTTGGGATAGAGATAATAGACTTAAAGGCAGATCCATGTAGCCCTGCGGCCCGGAGCCCCTCTTTTCTCAATGAGCGCTCTAATCACTGATGTGGGAACTTGCCAGAGGATCACAGCCTCACAGAGCGGCGGGCTTTGATCGCAGCATTGATCCATTGATCCGCCAGGCAGCTGTTTAGTTCATGTCGGAAATTTCCACCTCTGTTTTCAGTGCTTGATAAGACAGCAGTGCAGTGATGTAGCTACATACATAGATAACCATTCCCATTTTCAAACCCAGCATTGGCCCGAGTCATCTACATAACATCATGATGAGCTACTTTTAAAAAACAGCTGATATTAAATTACCTCATGATGACTGATGATTCTATTTTCCCACTATGAGCCAAAACGTAATGTTCCCAATTAGAGCTCACCCAGATTTGTACTCTGTTCATATCTAACCTCCAACCTAATTTGGTTTTGATCACATTACATTAGATTTGGTACATTTAATTACTTTAAAAATACTTTAAGCATACATAAAATCAGTTACATCAGAGATTTATTTTATAACGTTAATCTGGCTGCTTAAAGCGACCTTTAATGGAAGTCTGTGTGTGTGTGTAGGTCGCTTCTTGCTGCATAATGCACACAGGTGGAACCGGCACGGAAATTCTTTGACATTACGTTCCCAGGTTACCGCCCCGCCCGCTCACCTTGCCGTGGCTGCAGCTGATTGGCTGAGCCCGGAGCGCTAAGCGGCCAGATCCCCACTTGACCTGAAAAAGGCTCTGCTCTTTGGCAGGTTAGGAGTCACAAATAACCTGCGGGCGGGTCAAAGGGATTAAAACTCATTGACAAAGACAGAGGCGTCAGGGCCGGTGCTCAGTCAGTTACAGGTGTCGCTCGCCGTGAAAATCAGAGGATTGTTACTTGGCAGTGAAGTGACTCAAGTTGACTCACACAAGCCAATAAGAAAACCTTTCAAAGTATAAAGTGAAACAAATTGTGAGTTAAAAAACTTCAAGGTGTTTGTCATTGTTCTTTTGTTCTTTTATTTTCATTTATATATATATATATGCATACTTTCCTCCCCCTCTTCCTACTTTACTGTGAAGAGAGGGATGGAGAATGCATGTAAGAGGAAGGGAGGGGGGTGGAAGATGGGTATGGGTTTTGTGTTGTACCAATTTGTATTATATTGCAAAAAACTGAAAATAAAATATATACAATTTGGGTAATTGTACAGCTACTTTGGCCACTGGAGCACAGGAAAAATCAACTCAATGTGATGAATTCATCTTAAAGAAGTGAAGGAGTGGTATAGCTAAAAAATGGCTCCTGCTCTACTGGAAAACATAATCATCACTTCTTAAATCACACAAAGCCAGCAGTAAAAACATGATGCACACCAGACAAAACTGTCCGTACAGTAACTGGGGCAGTCTGATACAGTCATTGGTGCTATTCAGACAGTGTGGTGTGTGGTAGCTGATGAAAACATCGACCCAAAAGCCTCTCCCTCCAGCAATTCTCCTTAAAATGCGTGTAAAAGGATTAAATCCACCAGTGGAAAAAAAAAAAATCCCTGTTGCCATTAGCCACTCTTAATTGATTTCCTGGTTGAGCCCCTGTGTAGATCAAAAAATGTGTGTTCCGGCACTGGCGGGCCGCTAAGCCCGGACAGCTTGACTCCTCGCGGGAGACGGAGTGACATTGCGGCTCGGGTCTGAACACCTACAGGTAGGCCGAGAAGCAGACGTCCAATTAGCAGCCGGAGCAGCAGATCAGCATGTTCTGTGCTGGACCACCTCCCTCCACCCTGGCCCGCCGTCAGCCTCAGCCTGCCTCCTCACATCTATTTCACAATTAGAGCCTGTCTGATGAAGCGATAATCACCGCAGCAATCAAATCAGGCTTGAGATCCCGTATTGTACTCTGTCTCTCTCTCTCTGCTCTGCTGCTGCTCTGATGAGGCACGTGAGCCAAACTGGGAGCGAGACCCAGACAGGGAGAAGCTCTGCTGCTTCATGAGGAGACTGCTGCTGTTTCCAGGCCTTCAGTCGTCACCAGCGGCCTCCTCTACTGTCTGCTGCCCCCGTCATCCAGTCTAACAGTGTATAAAACCACTGTACCGGCTCGACTTACAGGGCCCAACACACTTCTGATGAAACAGATTAATCTCACATTGTCTATCATGAATGATGCAGGCTTTCCTTGGGCTGAGTAGGAACAAGATGCATCATCCTTCCAAGTTTCATCAAAGTCGGACCAGTGGTGTAGCAGTTGTGGCCTTTCAAAGTCTGAAATTTTGACTTTTAATTGCAGCACCCGCATTAGGCCACTCAGTGTAATTTGTAAGGGTGGCTGGATGAGTGTAACTAATCCATCAGGCCAATCAGTTTAACTTTTTAAACACTAGAACATAATGTTTTAAAAAGCATCATCCCTGTGAGGTTTGTCAAAATCGCACCAGTGCTATCTGAGATATAATTTTTGGGTTTACAATTTTGACCTTCAATTATCATGCCTCCGTTAAGCCAATCAGTGTAATTTGTGAGGGTAGCTGGATCTGTGAAGGTTAATGTCAGTTGGACTCAACAGTGTTAGTGCCTTCCAAAGTTAGAAAATTTTGATCTATAAATGGCAAAACACAGTATCAAGATGCATAATCTCTAAAATGTTTTGTCAAAATTGGACCAGAGATGTTGCAGTTATGGCCTTTCAAATTTAGAAATTGTGACCTTTACAGCAATTACAGCTCCCCCGTCCACCCAATCAGTGTATAAAACCCCTCCAAATTTTGTCAAAATCCAACCAATGGGGTCTGAGATATCATGTTTGATGGACGGACAGACACAGCCCTGTCTATAGTCAACAGAACACAGCAGTCCTCTCCTGTCACCCAGTGATAATAGCCAACATCTAATCTGTAACCAAAAAACGTGAATAAACGTTCATATTTCGAGTGGATCCCGTGAGAGAAAGGGAAACCCACAGAGAGGCAGCTTACTAAATGAGGGACATTGTAGCAGAGCGGTCTCTCTGATTGTATCTCAATGTTCTTCCATCAGCCAGGCGGCCCAAGCCTGTGTGTGAGACCACAAGATGGATCAGATTAAGTGTGTCAGCTGCGTATGGATAAAAGCCCGGCTCTGACCTGGGGATATTTCCAGATGCCCAGACGTATCAGTCACTGCACTGTCAGTACGGCTGCGATGATCCAATGTTCCACCATGTGGCAGAACAAAAACCCATAAATCTTGTTTGTTGTGCTGGCTGAAACGCACCTCCATCCACAAATCTACGCTTGGCTCGTGAAACGGAAAATATGGCTTGGTGGCGAAAGTTCATCCCTCATTGTAGATTGTGTTCCTGGTTGTTTTATGGCCTGCAATTCACGCCACGTGTTCAGTGGACAAACACCGGAATCACTGCTTGTAACGGCTGTTCAATAAACAGTGTGACATAAAAACAAATGTCACCTTTTTTTTTTATTGCTTTGTAGGGGAAGAAGTCTGTTGCATCATTGCGTAAGATACTATGAGTAATACCTACAAGTGCGGAAATGTACTGTAATTATTGCTGATCATAAAAACACTCTTATCACGATTGCTATTGCTATCCCTTTTTGAAATAGTGTGCAGCAAGTGTGCAATCAACTGTGTCCTCAGCTCAAGAAGAAAACATTCTGATCCAGCTGTATTGTAAACAGCATTTAAAAAAAAAAAAATATGATGTCAAATCAAGTTTTGGCAGTGCAAAGCAGCCATGGTGTGCAAAAGCTAGAACATTCTGAGCATTATTGAAGCCATATTGGGTAATGTTCTGCTGAGTAACGCCGCTCATGGCAGACAGAGAGAGAGAGAGAGAGAGGGAGGGAGCATTGGCTCACATGTAAAGGACACACGATAAGATCTATTCAGGCACAGGACAGTCATTGCATGTTATTCGCTCATCATTTGGATTTCCTAGAACTATTCAGGTGGGGAATGACGTTGAGCGGCGAGCATGGCTGAGCGTACCTGCAGAGTCATGGTGCAGGGACACTGTGTTGAATGATAAGGCTATTAGAGAGGGATCTTGGCTCTGGAAATAACCCGGACTTAGCCCTCACCCGTCGTGCCATTGAGAGAAAGACAGGGGGAAGCTGGCTGGCAGAGTGAGAGAAGAGGGCGCAGACGGGGCTGAAGGGTGGAGACACGGTGACACACGGCGGGAGGGAGGAGGGGGGGGGAGGGGGACTGAGAGAGGCTCGGACGACTGAGAGTCACACAGAGAGAACATCCCGCTTCGAGCCCTGTGCTGCTGCACTGCTAAGAGGCTGAGTCACTCTGCGCTGTGGGAAAATCATGTACCGGAAAAACTTCTTAGGGGATGATATAGCTGATACATCTTCCGAATTACGCACTTACACACGCATGCACACACACACACTGGCCGCGCAATGCTCCGTGTGCTTGTATTTTTGATAGTCAGGTTTTCAAACAGGCGAGCTCTGCACTGCACTGATGCATTCAAACTGAAGGTTTAGCTAAAAAAACCCTGGATTGGTGTCACTACAAACGTCAGGGAAAGCTGGGATATTAGAGGAGGGAAGGGAGGATCATGACGACACTTTGGCCCCCGCACAGCCCCTTTTCTCCACCTAGAAAAATGAAGACTTTCACCTCATTTCAGCGGGCAGGGGTCAGGCGAAATGGATTATGCGCTTGCTAAACCCGCGGTCTGCATGAAACCTCAATTATACTCAGATTGCATCCTTATAAAGCCTCTCAAATCGCGCCGTGGTTTCATAAGAGTTGCTGGGAGCCACTGTATGAACTCAGCTGCACCTCGACTCTCTTTGTATCTCTGTCACTGCTGTACAAGCCGGATAAAACCGAACTGCGGGCCCACTGGCATGCATGGGACTGAAATACACATGCATGAAACATCAGGGTCACAGTCAGTCCAAATTCAAATCAAAATGTTAGCAGAAATTGCAGTTTATTTGCTAAAGATGTGGCATTCATTTGTAGTTATTTGTTGATAAACTATAATCAGGCTCCTTCTGTCCAATCCATCCTCATGCTGCAGCTCTCCCATGGTGGTCAGCTGACAGGAGGGTGCAGCACACACACACTCACACACACTCACACACACACACACACACACACAAAGGCATAATTCACACACTGGCCCTCTCTGGCCTACTGCTGCTTACATAACTCATAAAAAGCAAAGTCTTTCATTTCAGACAGAAACAAACCCTGCAGCCCCCTCGGTGTGTATCACCTTGAGCCAAACAAAGGGAGAGTATAAACGTAGTCAAAAGCTGGACTGGAGGTAAATGATATGACCTCAGGGTGTTCCCAACAAAACAAGGCTTAGGGTGGAAACCTGATGCGTAATTCTCAGCCGGTGATCCTAAGAGCATCACCTTCGAAACAAATCAAGAGTGCAGTGACGCCATTCGGAGCTGCCTTCACTGCACCGCTACCCAAAACTCCTTTAGGGCGGATTACAGCGCTTAATCTGTCGTAGAGCGTTTTCTGTGATCGGGCCAATCCTCTGTCCGATACAAGTTTAATTGATCGGTCCGACCTCTCTGACATCGGCTTCATTAGGAGACTAAAGGCCGCTGTTGTGCCCTCTGACTAGCTGTTACTTCATTGAGGACTCTTATGAAATAAAACTCATTTTGGAAAAGCTTTTAAGTCACTCAACTGTTTTAAGAGCTTTACCCAGAAGCTGAAATATAATGATAGAAATCATTTCAGTTTTTTCTGTTGCATACTCATGCAGCAAAACAGACTTTGTCAAGATGAATCCACGGACATGGCTTCAAAATTGGATTATTCACAGAGATGAAATCATGATAAGTCTGCAGGTTGTTGTGTGGTAGAGATGGATATGATACTTCTGAGACTTTATGTAAAAGATAATCTGTGTACGAGGCACTGCTGGGTCATATTTTTAGCTGCAACAGAGCAGTCTGAGGTACAGTATGTACCATGATGAAATCTCTCTCCAGGCTCCAGTGTTGTGTTTACAAAACTCACAAAGTTCCTTAAATGGCTGAGTTTCCCCAGTCCGTAGAGGAGCAGCTAAAACGACCTGTGTCTGTACAGATTCACTGAAGTCATCCAGGTAGTAAGATGTCCAAGAAAATAGAAACAAAATCTGCTGGACTTGAGATGAAGAGTTGAAGACGTTTCTCTACTCATCCGAGAAGCTTTAACTCTTCATTTTAAGTCTTGAATAAAGAAAAAAGACTTTTTGCACACCTAAATATTTTTGAGTGACAGGTGCATCGGACAAAAAACAAAAAGGTAGCTACTGAGAAAGAAATATATATGCAACGTTTCAGTCAATGAGACCTAGTTTGCCTGAAGAAGGTCTTATTGACCGAAATGTCGCATTAAAGTATCGTGCAAGTGTAGACAGTGTGTGGGACTATATTTCTTTCTCAGTTTGTATTTTCCTGGGCATAAAACATCCAGTGTTTCCTTGTGAACGCAGATGTGGATTTTTAAACTTGTGTGTCCGTCTCTACGCCAAACCATGTCAGCTGGGGAGAAACAAAGCTGAAATTGATGCCGGGTGTCTGGTGATGCTGCCGGTCACCATCGACCGTCAGCCAAGCAGAAGTTCGTTCCTCTATGGCCTGTATTGTTGTGGAGCGATGAAGTCTGAGTCACCGACCACGAGTGTTCCTCCTCCACAGAGCCGCCGACACCCACCAGCAACGACTGGCCATATAAAACACTGAGGAATGATGGGATGGTGGCTGCAAAACATTTTTCTTTTCAAATAACTGGATATAAATATACAAACTGTAAAGTAAAGCTGCATGTTAAAGGTTATTGTGCTTTTGACCTCAAGGCCCCTAAGAAGTTAGGTTGAGTAATTCTGTATCATCTTATAAATCACTTCTTAAAATAAATTTTTAACAGGTTTGCCATTAAGCAATAAAAAAAAATGTATATATATATTTTTTTTATTCTTGTATTTATTTGTTTATTCTTTTAACCTATTTCCTCTTGAATGTGTTTCTCATTGTTATTTTGCCCTTTTTAATTTCACTTATTTTTACGCCTTAAAGCACTTTGTAAACTCTGTTTTTAGATAATTAATGTATAAATAGTCTATATACTACGACTACTACTACTGCTGCTAATTATCTTATCATCATCATCATCATCATGTCCATATGACAGTACTCCAATTCCATTTAATACATAAACAGTAGATAATGAATATATGAGAAGAGATTAATTAAAAAATAAGATACATGTTACATTATACGTTTTGTTTAGGAAAATACTTTTAGGGCATAAACTAAGTGTTCAGTGTGATGGCAGACAGATGATCCTAAATACATCTGAGTTCAGTTCAGAGGCCATGGAGCATCAGCTGGACTCTACCGCCCCCTGGTGGCTCACGCTGGGCACAAACACACTTGACGTCACATCCGGTCACGCACCGTTCAGTTCAGTTCAGTTCTGCAGACGCATTCATTCACCACTTTGGAGCAAAGAGGTAAGTCAGAGAATATCTGTGTCCATCTAAGCTAAATTCTTAAACTCAAGAAATATCTAACTTGGAGAAATAGTTGCACAGGTGTTGATCTGTGAGAAAGTTGCAGTATTGTAAAGAAAATGTTGTTTTGAGGGGTTAAAGTTAGCGAAACGTGGACGCTGCACCTTCTGTAACTGTATCACATGTCTGTATGAGATTTTAACTGTCCATTCGTTTATGTATTACAGACTGAAGGTGAAGGCAGTCAGTTGTGCGGCTGCAGGATCAGGATGGAAAGGTAAGATTGTTGTTTCTCTCAGTGTTTGGGGGTTTACTGTTGATTTTCTCCCAGTCCATGTGAAGTTCTGCATTGTGAAAGAATACTGCAGTAATTCCTTTAGGTGATTACATTGTAACAAGCTTGTATAAACTGTGAGATGTGTGTGTGTTACATTGTATATTTCTGTTACATTGTAACACGTTGCAGGCCTTTCCAGCGAGGCTCAGCCTGCAGTGGCTCTGTCCTTTCCTGCTGTGTCTGCTAGAGAGAGTTGGGGCTGTTTGAGGCCCTGCTGTGGCTCTTCATGGCAGGGTTATAGGTAAACCTCAGACACATGTGTTGGTCATCAAGTAATCCAGGGACGGGCAGCCATGTGGCAGGGAGGGCCCGGAGTCTGCAGGCTTTCAATCAACCAGAGAGCAGGAACTTGTCAGTGAAATCACCTGGGATCAGCTTTTCAAAACTTATTTTAAAGATTAACAGTGATCAGATTGGATTAAATCTGAAAATTATGTATTTCAAAGCTGCTAAAAGAAAGTCTGATCTTCAAGATTTGTCAAGCTTAAATTCTGCTTTTGCGTTTTTCTGAATACAAGGAGAAATCAGGATAGTTTTGATGCCAAAAATCAGAATAATCTTGATCCCACCCATCTGGAGGGCTGGATTTGAGGTTGATTTAGCAAAATGATCAGCCCTAGTTTTCACTGAATTGTGTTGCAACTGGTGAGGATTCATGGGGATATCAGTCTATGTGCCCTAAATGCTCTTTTGAACCTTTTTCTTCTAAAATGTTCCTTGAGAGAAAGCAGTAAGCAGAGGAATGGGAAGGGGTGTTATTTTTTCACTGAATGAGATGTTGAGTTCTGCTGTATTTTTTTTATAGTTGTGCAGATGGAGAACGAATGTTAACTCTCACATGTAGTTCGTTCATGTCTTTTTTTTTGGCCAAATATGCTGTAGCATTATTTTTCCAACGGATCAGAACTATGATCGTTTTTTGAAAACTGATCCAGATTAAATGTTTTTAAACCCGGGCCCTGCTGTAGTCTTGCTGCAGTCTCTCAGCCCTTCACGGCACATTATTGCCCCTCCCTGAAGTAAACCGTAGGCAAAATTGGTCTTTGGTTCTTTTTTTGGCCTTTTATCGCTCAACAGAGTGAAATATTCTTCCACAGGATCCAAGAGATGACGCCAAGTCTGGCCCGGCTCAGACCTCCTGACTGACATCTGATGCTGAAGTGGGAGTTTGACCACCAGGTGTAAAGTTAGGTGAGTTTTTGCCAAATAGACTACTAGGATTTTACAAGATCACATTTCATGTCCACATTTGGCCTCAAAATGGCTGCATGTGTCTGTATTTATTTACAACTCTTTTGCAATACCTTTCCCCACTCTACTTCTCATAACTATGTCTGCACATTGTTGCTAGATTGGGTCCAGACTACAAATTTCAGACAACCTGTTGACCGAAATCCTATCTAGAACTGTTCAAACCTTCCCAGTTTGTGTTCTGGCTTAATTAGATGATGAAAGTTGCATTGAATATAAAATTGTAACTGTGGTAATAGCTGCTTATAGAGTCAGTAAACTGCTTTATTGAGGGATGCCTTCCTGTGGCATATCCAACACAATACAGCAGAAGCTTTTTACAGTCTAGTTATGAATTGAATATTTGCAGTTTTAATTACAACATGGTGAGATCTGCAGGCCTTTCCAGCGAGGCTCAGCCTGCAGTGGCTCTGTCCTTTCCTGTTGTGTCTGCTAGAGAGAGCTGAGGCTGTTTGAGGCCCTGCTGTGGCTCTTCATGGCAGGGTTATAGGTAAACCTCAGACAATGTACTCTTAGGTTTCATGCCAAACTAGATTGTTTTCTGTCTACTGCTCTAGTGTCATTCAGTAGATCACTGACTAAAACTTCTTTCCTCTACAGCAGCAGAGAAACTCCTGACAGCCTCCGAGTTGTTTGACTGCAGTCGAATACAGAAGTCCGTCCCATCAGCGGTCTGAAGCCATGAGGTTGGTTTAGACCCATTACCAATAGACTGTCTCTCCATACAGGAAACTCATCTAGTCTTCTTACTCTGCCACTTCTGGCTCTGTTCGCTGTGGCCGTTTTTAATCAACATCTTATCACTCAAAACCTTTTCTGAATCGTTAATAGGTGTTTAACAATTCGATCCAACTTAGATTTTGATTCTTTCAGCAAAGATTCAACACATGATAAAATCTCAAATCGTGCCCATGATTTGATATTTTAATTTCAAAAGGTATAACTCTACAAATGTAACTTGTAAAAGGTAACTTAACTGATTCAGTCAGAAATAATTAAACCTTACACCTAGGTACAAGTTCAAAGCATTACATTTATTTTCAAGGCAAAACTAAAAGCTTCAGACGACAACAGCTCTGTGTGTCCTATAGTTTATTTTCAACAACTTCTTCACCCTTTCCACCTTCCATTTAGCTCTGCAGAACAGAGAGCTCACTAGACACCTTAATGCGATATTAATTTATATTAATCTATCCCAACTTGTCAAATCGATGCAGTTGGCTTTCCAACTTCAAGTCAATGCGTTGTGAGGGACTTTCATGGGGTTTTGGGTAACAGCAGACGAATCATGGCAGGGGTTAAAGGAATACGTTCACATACTGTGACGTTTATACAGTTGGCCTCCATCTGCAAAAATGGCTTGTTGGCATTCCTCATGGAAACCAACTGGCACAGCTTGCTTCAAGCTTGCAAATGGAAGGGCAGTTGTAAAAACTTGTCACCAAAATCACAAGTGTTAGACGAGTGTGAAGATAATTCCCTCAAGGCAGTCTGTTCGAGATGGTCATGTGTTGTAATGGGAGTATTTTATTGACTGGGATCCATTTCTTACGTTGTCTTTTTTTTTTGTTCTCTGCAGGTTTCCTGTGACAGTTGGAGGACCAGTTCATCGGTTCTGAGTTAAATTACGACCCATGCATGCAATGGCCAAACCCTCCTGGATGTTTTCCAGTTTGATTTACAATAAGTTTTGAAAAGCTGTGGCTTTTGGGCATGAAATCAAGACCCAGATTATCAGGGAACTAGATGACCTAGATTTGTACATCTGCTGAAAGTCCTCTTTGTATTATAGTCATCGAATGTTGCCAAGAGGAAAAGTACACCATCAGTCAAAAGTTCGAGTACACCTGCTTGATTTGTCCTATCCTTTAAACCATATACACTTGTCTATAAACACTTAATATTCCATTATGTGATATGTGTACTAATATAAGCAGATAATTGTAAGTGAATTGCATTCAAAAAGTTAATTTTTAAATGGGAATCTTGTAAATTCCAATGAAATGTTCCCCCAAATCAAGGGGATTTCATTCTGAAGCGTCTGAAATGTGTATAATGCAGTGTTAGGCCTAAATATATTTGTTTTAGTGTTTTTGTTAAATGCTGTGAGTTACCTAGCCTCACCAATTATTGGTAACAGGTGTGGTATAAATACAGGTAGCATAGGTACAACTGTTAATTCCTGATTGTAAGGGAGCCGAAAATGGCAAAGTACCATCAGTTAAGCAAAGAAAAAAGACATTCTATAGTTACCTTAAGAAAGGAAGGTCAATCTTTACGACAAATTGCAAAAACTTTGCAAGTGTCTGTATCTGCCGTGACCAAGACCCTCAAACGTGTTGAAGAAAACGGCACTATTGAGGACCGGCCGCGGTCAGGCAGGCCGAAGGTGACTTCAAAATCTGATAACAAGTTCATTCGAGTCACGAGTCTGCGAAACCGGCGGCTGACTGCCCCAGAAATACAAGCTCAGCTGAACGCCAGCAGAAGCACGAGCGTGTCAACGTCGACTGTTCAGAGGAGGCTGCGTGAAGCCGGCCTCGCTGGAAGAGCCGCCGTGAAGAAAACGGTAACGGTGCAGAGCGAGGAGAGCCAAGAGACACAGAAACTGGACGTTTCAGCAGCGGAAGTCAGTCTTACAGACAATGAGGCAAAATTAGAGATGTTTGGGTCCAACAGCTGAGTGTTTGTGAGACGCAGAGAGGGTGAGCGTATGAGTCCTGCATGTGGGGTTCCCGCTGTCGAATCCATGACTGTCTCAACAAGAGTCGGGTCATACCATCAGGATTACGGCTAGTTGGACAGGCCTTCATTTTTCAGCAAAGATAAAGACCCAAAACACAATCAGAGTTTGGTGAGATCAATGTGGCAAGGAAGGGAAGTGAAGGACAATAATGACCTAAATCAAACCTCAATCCAGTAGAACTTGTATGAGACGAACTGGACAGAAGACCCAAAAATGTCCTACATCATGTTTGGTGATTTCTTGCTTCATGTTTGTGAGGTTGTTATTGAGGCAAAAGGCGTCTGTTTTGAGGAATCCTAAGATGTAGAGACAATTTTCAATTTTTCTTGAACATTGTTGATGCTCCTTGTGGTTTGTTGTGTGTTGGCTATTGTAACGTGCTTTTGTTTTGAAGTATTTACAGAAGCTTGTGTAAAACATTGTCAATTATGAAAAAAACCCCACTTAAGATAAAAAAGCTTGTATTGTTGAGATCCATGTGAAATACTGTTAAAATAAACCTAATCCTAAGTGCATTTACTGCAGTGATGGTCTGACTGGCACTAGAGAAACTTACACTGCACAACCATACTACCATATATCATGCAATTGTGTGTGTATATACAGATTTATATGTACATTTTCCCCACACACATTTTGTAGTTTGAAATTAAACCCTTCATACTAATATGTACAGGCAGATATTTTATTGCACTTGGTCCATTTGATGGTGTTTTACCCCAGGCAATGAAAGATGTAATACTGCCAAAGATCCATGAGAGGGCGCTAAAGCCCCACGAGCTCCTTCACCTCGACAGCCTGGGTGTTTTATTGATGCTGTAAAGTGCAATAAATTATTAAATGGTCATTTACATGTTAGGTTGCGTAACCTGTATGTGTATGTCATTTTTTTTTTTTAAATGGTTATAAATCCCAGGGCATCATTTCATTAGTGGCACAGCGCAGGCTTTACACAGATGGCTGCAGTGAAGCTGAGTTGTAATTAGTTTAATTCTCAGTCAATCTAATATCTTTGCAATTAAATGTCTGTGATCTAGTATGCCAGGACTAACTCATATGATGTGTTTGTGACATTTCCCCACATTTAATTTTGAATGATCGTTTCATTTTTTATTTTTTTTTTATATTCCTTGTAGCACCACTCCCCTACTTTGTATATTTGACCACCTGTGCATTTCCCATGAGAACATCAAGAAATCTTAAGTAAAAACTCTGTTGAAAAAAAAAACACGCACATGTCAAGAAGGAATTAAAAATTTCAGGTTAAGGTAAAAACTCCGTTATGACCATGAAAAGTCATGAAGTTTTCCGTCAGGCTGAACAGAGGAGTCCAGCAGCGCTAAACATTCACTTTCGGTTTTATCCTTTCCGGCGATGAGACTATGGGAGTCAAACCAGGAAATATAAAATCAAGAAAGTAGTCTATTAAGTAAGTTACATATCCAACTGAGACTTTGGCTATGATTTTGCTTCTATTATAAACTTATATCTGTATGAAGGTTAGCCTACTGTTGTAATGGAAACCTACGGATTCTGCTTTAACACTGATTTGTGCCTGGGATAATTCATGTTAGAACAAGAGTTTTGCTTTATTCAATAGTAGTATTTCATATCTCTGAACCGTTTCTAACTGATACCACTGCTTTCATTACTGAGGCTATGATTTTAAATTGCTTTTAAATTGAATATAAATGGTGCGTTTGGGTACGAGCAGCAACTTGTTTATAAAATCTAAAACGGGATACTTTCACTTTCGATAACTTTCGACTGTGAGCTGCAGCTTCAGATTTGTGTAAAAAGTAGACTACTAGGATCCCATATACTGATAATAATACGTTTTAGGATACTCTAGATGTGCAGCAAATCTACAATATGTAATATCCTACAGGAATATATATATCAGATGAAGAAATGCCATAAAACACAATACTTTACTGTGTTTTTACTCTCGCTGTCAGTGTTCCCGACACCAACGTGACTATGGAGAATCAGGGATGCAGGATCGAGGTTTCTGGAGTCCCAGATGTTTTCCCAGCTGACAGGACGGTCGATAAACTTCTCATTCATTTCCTGCGGCCCCGGCACGGAGGAGGAGAGGTGCTCCGGGTGCTGTACCCGTCCCGCCGGCCCGGACAGGCCTTCGTCATATTTGAGGAGCCGGAGGGTGAGTCATGGAGCAAATAACTCACTTTGTACAGATGTAGTAGTGAACAAACAGGTGATAAACAACCATCAAAATGTACAAATATACAAAAAGTAATTATATTTTCAGGAAAGCATTGATTCATGTTTTTTATTTTTTCTTCAAGGGGCTTTAAGTAATCTGTGGCCTTTATCGACCTCTATTGGTGACCAGTATGAATTGCAACAATAGATCTCCTACACAAGTCTCTCAGTGACTGTAGTTGACACAAACAGTAAAATCACATTTCCACAATAGAGCTGAGTAAAGGTTCATGCTTCATGCTTCATGCGCCTTGGTGTTCATGCTTCCCATGCGCCTGAAAACTTTAGTGGCATACCCCCACTGTAATCAGATAGTCACTGTTCCCTATCAACCCCCTGCAGATATATTATCATCATTTTGTGGTATGGGGCAGTAAAAATTAGTGCTGAAACAATTAGTCGAAAATTAAATTATTAAATTATTAAAATTATAATTTTGATAATCACTTAATCGTTTTAATCATTTATCAAGTGAAAATACCAAACATCTTACAGCTTCACAAATGCTAAGATTTTCTTGCTTTTCTCTGTTTCATATCATTATAAAATGAAAAGGTTTTTATGGCCGCTGGTCAGACTAAGTCTGCAATTTTAAGAATCACTTTAGACTTTGGTAACTCGTGATGGGCATTTGTCATTATCTTTGACATTTTATAGACTAAATGATTAATTGATGAATCAAAAAAAGAATCAGTAGATGAATCGATAATAAAAATAATTGTTAGTTGGAGCCCTAGTTACTTATTGCCCCTTTTAATCAGTCAAGTTTAATCAATCAGTTTAATACTACTTACTATGATATATTCTGTGAATTTACATGACATTCAACAATTTCAAAGTTGTGTAAGTTGAGTATAGATGGGTTTACCCTCCACTACATCCCTGGTTGAGCTTTATCCAATAGAGATTCTGTCTTACAAGCCTGGCCATCTGAACAGAGGATAAATGGATCAAAGTGATTGGTGTTAACTCGTACACAGATCCTAACATCAGTGTGTTTCCTCCCACAGTCGCTGCTCGTATCTTACAGAGATCTCACGTGTTGGAGGTAGATAAGCGACAGTTTCCTTTAACAGTTAAAGCAGCTGACAGTCCAGAGGTAATTGTATACTAGTGTAATTATACTTATCCAAAATGATCTTCGGTCTGATTAATCAGTTACTCATAAAAATTGTGTCTGTGTGTGTGTGTCTGCTGGCTCTCTTTGTGTCTCTTTGTGTCTCTTTGTGTGTTTGTTTTAGTCTCAGGTGGATTTACCAGTGGAGGCAACTCTACATTTGAGCAAATTCCTTGATAAGGCAGAGGTGCATCGACTCCTCGGCTCTCATGGCTTTGTGGTGACCAAGCAGCACAAAGATCAGGTGCATGTCAAGGGTTCGTTCACGAAGCTCAGAGCTGTGAAGGCCCGTCTGGAGGAGCTGCTCAACTCACAAAACCAGACTCGGATTCTTTCCTCTGGAGCCGTACCCAAAAACTACACCAACGGCAGCTCAAGGCCGGACGGTAACAGACGCCACTTTGTATCTCAAGACGAGCTTTCATTTGCGTCTCCATCTTCCCCACCAGCTTCTCGTCGAGGCCATCAGGCTCTCCGGAGTATGGAGCTCCTCAGTCTCCGAGACGAAACCTCCTCCCCTCTGTCAGGTCCAGAGGCGAGTCCTTTACCGCTGACGCAGATGTGCTGAGTTATGCCCAGTGCTTCAGGAAAAAGGACATCGATGTCATCCTAGACAGCCATAATGTTAAACTGGAGGTGTTAGACTTGGCCCCCGGTTTAAGCAATGTCACCTTATTGGGGAAGGGCGCAAATAATGCCGTGGGGAAACTGCAGAGCATTCTGAATGATCTCAACAAAACACTACGCACACAGGAAATCACTCTGGTGGACATCGATCATGAGAGTCAGGTGGCTCTCGCTAAAAGAATTCAGAAATACAAAGATATTTATGGTTTAGTGCACATCAGTCAGGTGAATGGGACACTTCGCCTCATAGGGCCGTCCGCTGACAGCTACGAGTTAAAGCAGAGGCTTTTGGGGAAGACAGTCGACCAGCCAGCATTCGAACGGACGGGAAGGACAATGAGCAGAGGCCCCAAATGGAGGAGTAGCTCCATGTCCAAAATCAAAACAAGGGACAGTGCAGATAGAGCTCCTCCTGCTGGTGCAAGAGGTTACTCTCCGTCCAGGTACCAGGATGAAAAAGGGGAAGGTGCTGAAGCTGAGCAGGGAGCTAGAGCTCATCCAAGACAAGGCGAAGCTCTTGGGAGAAGAAGCTTCTCTGAGTCCCGTGGAAAAGTCTGGGTAGAAAGGGCTGAAGACCACAAGCTTGGGAAGGAAAACAAACAGGCTCCTGGATCACTGAAGAAATTCCTGCAAAGCATAAGCCCAAAAGAAATAAAGCAGAAGCTAAAGAAAAGTCCAAAAAAATGAAGAGTGAGTCTTAATTGTCCATGAAGGTAAACAACACTAGAACATGCCTTGTTTACATTTATTACATTTATATATTTCTTGATCATCTAGTGTGTCAAATAAGGTTAAGGCTGAATATATAATGACATGCTGCCTTCACTGCCCTAAGGTTGAATATTTATTTAAAATTCAGAGCTTTTAAACAGATGCTGATTGTTTGAGTATACAATTTTGATTGTTAAGTCAGATGGATGAATGTAAATGTGGTGCAATATTCTCACTTTGATTCTGCCGTTGTACTCCACTGATGTTTTAGTGATTATACTCAGCAATAACCTTTACAAGACATGACTAATCAAACAGAAGATTATATCACATCCCCTCCTTCCATATATCCCTTTTCTCTTATTCTCTAAAGTTTTACGTCCTTGACTGAAATAAAAAAAAAACAATCCTTTCTACCTCTCTTCTCTCTCCTATGACTCACCCTTGCACTCCTTACTGCCTGTAATGTCAGAAACTGGAAATTTAAGCATGTACTACTGTTGCACTCATTGTAAGTCGCTCTGGATTTGAGCATCAGCTGAATGCCTAAAATGTATTTGTAACATATGCAAGTGGAAAAATGGATTTGTTGTACATGGCCTTTAAACAAGCACTACATTAACAATAAAACATAAACAAATCACTGGGTGATTTCAATAGTGTCCGGTGAGGATTTTTGGGTGTTAATTAAATGGGATAATGAGGATTCTGGCTCTTTTTTTTTTTTTTTATATCTCCACATATCTCATGTTCTTCCTGTTACTGTGCATCAGAAGGTATTTAAGTCTACTTTAATGCCAGGAAAATTCAGTTTTAATACTGTTTCTGTAACACCTGAATGTAGCATCTAGATGGACGGAAACAGATGGGAGAGGAAGTGTGAGCGGCCCCACCACCACCACCCCCCCTCCCCCCCCTCAAAGGAAGTGAGGTCACTGTCAGTTTGGTGAACTCATGCTGAGGGAGGAAGTGATGATGGCCGATTAGGATCAGCGAAGAACCAACGCAGTGTAGTTACAGTAAGACTTTTAAGACAATATCCAACGCTATTCAGTGTTTATTTGAGTGGATACGGTCGTCATGGAAACGAGAGCACAGGTGGCGCAAGTTTGTGGTATCAGTACAATACACAGGAAAGCAATGAAATAGAAAATAACCTGCTTGATGCTCTAGGGAGGTTTTGTCAAACGCAGAGACAACTGCTGCTGCACTGCATTTTTGACCAATAAAAACGTCTGTGGCCTGGTGGTGAAATGCCTTGACTCATACCATTTCCCAATCAATTCTTAACCAAATGTAAGTAAGAAAACCACGCAAATAGGTGCTCAGATGACTATAATTATGACTATAGTAATAACTCTGTCAGCAGGATATCTCGAAAAACTATAAATGGATTTTCATGAAATTTGGTGGACAGATGGAACAATTGACTCGATTTTGGTGGTGATCTGGATCTAAGATTTCTGCCATTAGATTAAAATCTTTTTTTTTATCCATAACCATAATACTCAAAGACTTGATTCCAAATGTTAGGGGCATGTTTGCAGGATCAAGAAATCAATTAAACCTGAAATCTAAGTGATAGAAGCAATGTCTTTGAAAGTAACAGTAAAGTTGGAGAATTGTTCAGCGTCGGCGGAGGTTTGCCCTCTCTGACTGCCTCCTAGTTTTTGAATGGAACTTAAAACTTTTTCAAGGTTTTCATACAAAGCAGCAGCCCGTCCTTATCGCAGTGTCTATATATAAAACAGAAACGGCGCAGGCCTGGATTTCGCTTGTCATGGAAAAACCCCATCTGAGTCATGTTTCGAGCTGTGCTGGGAAAGATAAGCCCACACACACACTGCTGAAAACGTGTTGGAGGACGGCCCACGACGATGGAGACAAAGGGGTCAAGTTGCCTTTTTCCCCTCTTCATTCAGACTTGGGGTAACGCTGAGAGGTGTTACGGATGTAGAGGGAACCCGGCGCAGAAAATGCTGGAATCAAAAAACCACAAGAAAGAGTTCATCCATGGGACTGAACGGTCAAGTTAGAGTTGGAAATCACCAACAATCAGCTTTATTTCCACTGTCTGCATATTAGTCAGCATTCTCCATTCTCATTCCCGTACGACCACCGCACGTCCGAGCTTGATCACACACACACTTACACACACACCAACACTTCTTATCTTTTATTTTACACAGCAAACCCTCTCACTCCAGCATCTGAAAAACCGGGTTTCTCCAGCTGCAGCTTGGTTCAAACCCTCCAGTTAAGGGCAAAAACCCCTCAGGGAAATGATGTATGCCCGATGCCAAGTTAAGAAAGGAAATGCCATGATGTTTCCCAGGAGATAAGGAGGCATTTTCTTCCCCAAATTTACAAGGTTAACAGCGTGTCGGCCCCGCCTTTAGCAGCCATAATGTGAAATTCCTGTTATTTTTAAGGAGAAAGGATAGAGAAAATGCACAGAAAAGAGGGGAGGCTGATGGAGGGAAAGTAAAATGACGGTGTGATGATGAACCTCTCTCAGTCTTGTTCTCATTCAGAGAAGCCGAGGCCCTGTGGCAGGAAGGAGGAGGATGCAGAAGTGGTGTGTGCGCTTTTAATGATAGCTCCTTGCTATTTATACAGACGTGCACGAGCACGTGCACGCACACACACACACACACAGGCTGACTGACAGGATGACGTGCTGTGGCATGCCGACCGCAGCACTTCTGTGTGACTTGACTAAGCACACCCTAGAAATCCACAGAAGAACACAGTTACGCCACACCCACTGCACTCACACACACATACACACACACACACACACACACACACTCTGCCTGCCTTCTACTACCGGGGCCCCAGAAATCAAGCATACTTCTCTTTCTTCTTCCCTTGAGTTGCTTTCATTCCTCTGCGTCTTGGCTGCCTGTTTTTGTGTGTGTGTGTGTGTGTGAGAGAGAGTACAGATCTGTGTGTAAGGATGGCGGAGCTGGAGGGCCTGGAGTTTGGGAAGTCGGACTTTGTGCTCCTGGATGAAGTGACAATGGAGCAGTTTATGGAAAATTTGAAATTGAGGTAAGGCCTGAGACGCCGGTAGAGAGGAGGAAGGGAAGGGAAGCAGCCGGGTGTCAGAGGGACACGCTGCATGCACACCTGAAAAACAAGGGCAAACTCTTGTAGGTCTTTGTGTTATTTCTCCACTTAGGTGGCAACTTACTGTGAAATGAAGGGAAATAAAGGTGTATAATGTATAATTACTGTTTCTATGGTTTGCTCTGAGACTGAGAAAGTTGTGAAAACGATGAAGCTCTTACAGTTGATAGCAGGTTTGACATTATACCACTCGACTAGTTCATCTCCTCTGCCAAGAACCCAAGTGAGGAAGTTAAAATGAAGCAACGGGAAGAAATGAGAGAGAAGTATAAGCAAAGAGATGAGTCATTTCTTGCCTCCACTTTCCCGCCTGCCCTCAGGGTTCGGATATTAACTTGTGGTCGATTCGATCATCACCATAGACACTGGCTGTCACTTTTGTGGATGGAGCAAATCAAGGATATGCCACCATACCAGTAATCCAGTTAGTCTCCCTTAAACTGACAAACCTGTTATCCGTTAGTTTGCCCTTTTCGTGGTGTTTGTTTTTTCTTTTCGAGACGGTTTTTGAATGAATCAACCTTCTCTCTGTTCTATTTTGGGTGTCAGTGTATGTGTCAAAAGTGCTGAGGGATTTTTACACTTCTGTCTGTTTCCGATTCCAGACGGTTTTTCATCCTCGGACAGTCTCACTTCCTCTGTGTCTTTCAGAGGGCCGTCATGTCCTCACTTCAGACTGTGATAAATCACGCAGCCAAATGTCAAGTTTTTCCACGGCAGTCATGACTGAGAGATCAATGGAAGCAGACGGACACTGAAAATACCAAGCAATGTTACACATGTTCTAGATTTAGAGGATGTGAAAATGATTCACACTCTTTCGGCTGACGTAGTGCAGCAGATGGCTCCAAATGAACTTTTTTGCATCACTCCTCACATCTGCTGTGTTTTGTTATTGCATGGGTTGGAAAAGCATGCAGTAGGTAACTAGAGTGTAATCCCAGAGCTTGATCAGACTTGCCTGTTGGAAAACCTTGGGCAAGCAGATGCTGCATGTGCGTTCACTAAAAACAAAGCTTTGTGCTGCCGTTTGCATACTATACCTTCATCATCTGCGATAGTTTTCCTTATCCTTATCTACCTGTGACCTCAGGCAAATTTCTGTGTTTGCATTTCTCTTTTTTGCATTTGCATTCTTTCCATTTCTTGTTAATATTGGCAGGTAGTTGCTACCACCAAGAAGGTTATGTTTTCACCCCTATTGGTTTGTCTGTCTGTCTGTCAGCAAGATATCCGCAAAACTTATGAATGGATTTCCATGAAAGTCAGTGGACAGAAAGGCTTTAGGCCAACGAACAGTTGATTTGATATTGTTTGTGATCCAGATCTGGGATTTCCACTATTAGACAATTGTCAATTTTAGCTATAATAATGAAACTAACCGAGAAAGAGACTTGATTTCAAATCCGAAGGGGATGTTTGCAGGTTCAAGAATGAAACTGACCTTAAAATATAAGTGATAGGAACAACGTCTTTGGGTGGAACAGCAAGTTGGAGAATTGTTCAGTGTTGGCAGAGGTTTGCTCTCTCTCTCCTTCCAGTTTACATCAGCTTTAGTGTCACCTGGACTCTGCTAAGTGGCACTTGGTTGATTGACAGAGTTTAGAGTTTATATTCTGCACAGGTTTTCTATAACAAGGATTCTCAACCTTTTTCATGTCAAGGACCCCTAATTTAGTCCACATTAGGGCCACAGACCCCCATTTGATGAGATTTTGTCTCTCAAACCAAAATCTGAGAATATTTTCATTGTTAGATATGAACTCCATGACTATCTGTATTGTAGTAGAGAGATAACAGTCAAACTATGATCAAAATAGTCATTCTTCTACATTCTATAATTGCCTTAACATCTTGTAAATGAAATAATGGTGAAGTTTACAATTTATCAATTTGCTGGCGACCCCCTGGAACCCCCTCAAGGAACCGTGGTGGTCCCCGGGCCTCACGTTGAGAACCACTGCTCTATAAAGCCAAACAAAAAATTGAAAACTGAAAAACCTGCAATGCTTAGTGCTCAATTAGATGGTTGCCTACTTAATTGATTGTAAGTGGTACTTCACTGAGCATTCAGCAACTCCATCAGCTTCAAGGAGACTTCAGTGTTGTCCAACCTCTTGTCAACCAACAAGGTTACACAAGGCTGAGGAAGCAGCAAGCAACTCCCCTCCAACCACAAGGTTGCACTTCCTGCTTTTGATACACACACTTGTGTCACTTCCTGTCGTCTTTGGCTTAAAGGTGTGCGTTCTTTGTGAGAAATGGTACTTTTTATTCTGGTGGGAGTTTTCACGGGTGGTGTAGAGACAGTTTCAGGGGGAAATTTCTGTCACACTGTTGGGTGTGAGTTTTTCTGTTAGCCACCACTGATAACAAGAATGACAGTGAGTGGAGAACTAAATTATTGATACATATAGTCTATATACATCCTTACCCACACACACACACGTACACACACATACATACATACATACATACAGTGTATACATCAAGGTTCCCACAGCCATGAAAATCCTGGAAAAGGATATGAAATTTGAAAATTTGTTTTCCAAGATTGGACATGTTTTGGACAAGTGTAAAATATGATTAAAACCTTTGGAAAACGTATGAAATTTTAAATTGTGCAGACCAGTTGCATTTTAGCCTAATTTTGGTCACGTCACATTTTTCCAAATTACTCCTGTGAGTCTCAAATAAACTGCAGTAGTACAGTCATGAAACTTTGGCACGAAGTTATGGAAAAGTTGGAAAATGGCAACCCTGATACATACCTGCATGCATACTTTAAACGTTGAATCACAGCAGGTATCGTCCATCAGTCTGTGTGTCTGTCTTTTGTCTGCACAGGTTTGAGAAGGGCCGTATCTACACCTTCATCGGAGAGGTCGTGGTCTCAGTCAACCCATACAGACAGATGGACATCTATGGGAAGGATGCCATCGAAGCGTACCGCGGGCGGGAGCTGTACGAAAACCCGCCGCACCTCTACGCAGTTTCTGACGCCGCCTATAAAGCCATGAAGAGACGGGCCAAAGACACCTGCATCGTCATATCAGGTCCATCTCTTCCTCTCTCTGAACCTGCATCTCCTGCTCCGCAATCCTGATAAGCAAGTGTGACATTTCTTGTGTGTGTAGCCTGATGCTGTTTGAAAATATTTCAATACTGGTACCAGTTCTGATACTTTAAAATCAAAGCTGGTTCGACACATTTTTGATAATAAATGCCTGCAAACAAGAGGATAACTTGAACAATCGCTTTTTGAAACCTTTAATACTTTTGAGTTCGGATGCCTCAAATTCAATACTGGTATGACAAATCAATATGATACAGATAGGGTATAATTTTTTGATACTCAGTGTGTGGGTCAGTTTAATTTGTGATGGATGCCTTAGGATGATAGATGTGACAGGATCTGAGTTTTCTCTGACCCTTTGCCCCCTCCAAGTATCTCTTGGAGTGTTTAGGTTGCTGTCTTAGAGTTTAGCTATTTTGCACATCTGTCATTTATGCATCTTTTATGATATATCAACCTAGGTGCACTGTGCACTAGGATTAGACCGATATATTGTGCCGATATTGGCCTTTTATTAAATATCAGTTATCAGTCAGTCATGTTGTCCACTGCTGATATGATGGAGGTTCCTCCCTGAACACAGCTACAGCTGTAAAATTTGCAATGAAATGTTACTTTATTTGCACATGATTTATTCATCTAATTGTTCAGTCGTGTTTTTTGTAAATTAATTTGTCATTTAAAGGCCTCATGTATCCCAGAGTTTCCTTACCATTGAATATGTTTGGGTGGGTCACCCTGCCTTAAAGAGCGGCAAACCCTAAAGGAGTTTCATTAGTCAGTGGAGAGTTTTAGTGTCCCATGATGGTCTAAATGCTGCGTCAGAGGCTTTTCCACTCCAAGAATAACACTCTGGTGGAAACATTGAATACTTGGAATTTTTTGGCATGAAAATGGTCAAATATAAAAATACTGAATATCGGCACAAAATATTTTCTATCTTCAGTCTAAAGGTATCTTTATCAGTATTGGTCTTCCAAAACCCATATTGGTCGGATCCTGCTTTGCACATCTGTGACGATGCCAATGTCAGTGCTGCTACTTCTATGCTGACAATACTAGAGTATTACACTGGTACAGTTCTTTGGCTTTGATTGTACACTTAGTAGTGTTTATGTGTTTATGTTTAGTCTACTGTCACAGAGAATGTTTTGTCTGCACTATAAATATATTTCTGACTTATCAGTGTAGTGATCCAGGTAGTAAGACGCCCATACAAGATATAAACACTGATGAAGCCTCTCAGATGAGTGGTGAAACGTCTCCAAATCTTCATTTTACGTCCAGTAGATTTTGTTTTTATATATATTTTTGGACATATTCTTGACTTGTTTCCACATCCATTATGTGCCAGTTAGATATTAAAATGTGCTGCATGTTTGTTGGGTACAGCAAGTCTTAAACTGTGTAAAGAAGATTCATAGTTTAGATACCACCTTCACTTTCTCTGCACATGAAATGAATGTGAGATTATAATGGAATTGGATCAGCCTCCCTTTGTCAGCTTTGTGATTTTTATATGTGGTTTTGCTCTCCAGGTGAAAGTGGGGCAGGAAAGACAGAGGCCAGCAAGTACATCATGCAGTACATTGCAGCCATCACAAACCCAGGCCAGAGGGCCGAGGTGGAGAGGTGAGTTGATGAGGTGATGAAGAGAAGAGACTGTGATCTTTAGGTTAAGTGAAGACGTGAGGCTCAGCTGTATGACTGAGTAATAAGGATTCAATATTGTAAACTGAAATGTACATACAGACTCTCAAATCCAACACAGATCAATAGCTGGATTGTGGGAGTTTGATGTTACCATACATCATCTCACATCTTTTTTCCCCCTCTCGCTCTATTCTCACTCCCCCCCCCCATGGCCATATATTCCCCCACATGCTTCCATCAACGGTTACCGCCATGTGATAAATCAGCGTGAAGAATGTGCTGCTAAAGTCCAATTGTGTGCTGGAGGCCTTTGGGAACGCCAAGACAAATCGCAACGACAACTCCAGCCGCTTCGGCAAGTACATGGACATCAACTTCAACTTCAACGGCGATCCCACCGGGGGACACATCAACAACTACCTGCTGGAGAAGGTGAGAGGAAGAGGGGCAGGACGAGAGAGGGGGGGGGGAGGGGGTTCGGACAGCAGGCCGGACTACTTCAGGGGTCCCAGAAAGAAAAAAAAAAACATCACAAACAAAGATCTCTTATGCTCTTTTGGGAGATAGTAGAGGCCGCCTCTAAAGAGAAGTACTGAAAAGTTCTGCTCATTTTGTAGTTTTTAGATTACATCATTTCGTCTGAGCATGAATGTTTAACGAAGGCGATGAAGAAGATGTGTGAGGGAGCGTCCGTGAATAGATGTTCCCGTGAAGTGGTGTTAATGAATAGCTCACCTGGGGCTACATGATGCGGCTGTATTTATCCTCGGTGTTAAACAACCGTCTGGCGCTCGGAGCCGGTGTGAACGATGGTGCCATGATCCATTCTCAGAGAGCAGAAATAACCACAGTCTGACTCCGACCCGTCCCCATCCCTTTTCCTCTGTCAGCGGCCAGAATGGTGCTGCTTTAGTGGGTTTGTTTTCAGTGCGGGCTTTAAAGGAAAAACCCTTTAACACTAAAAAACAGCTGTTGGTGATGCATCTTGCATTTCTGGCCATTTTTCTTATTTCTGTGGATAACTGTCGAGGCGTAGATGACGTGACATTAACTCAAGATATTTCCAGCACGGCTACAACGGCGTTTGATAGCAGAAAAATGTTCAGTGCTCTAAAGCATCAACATTAAATGTCAGGTTTTGGTGTTAGATCTTGCTTTTTTGTCTCATCTGGAAAAACTTGGTGTCTTGCTCTTACAATGCTATTGCAGCTGCTGTTGCTATTACTCTCTCCGCCTATACACTTACATATATCCTACCGTTGAAGTTCAGGCCCATTCTCTTGAGGTTGTTGAAAGGCATTCTGGGAAATGTAGGAAATGGCAAAAAAGTAGCAGAAGAAGACGAGGCAGGTTGAGGGAAAGGTACACCAGAAAAGTAAATTACAACAAATTATCACAACATAACTCCTCTAAAGCATTGAATGTCACAAATTGATGATATATAACTGTGTAACATTATCCAAGGATGGATTTTTCCTTTAATACCATAATCTGTTTTCCCATTCAAGTCTAGAGTGGTGCAGCAGCAAGACGGTGAGAGGAACTTCCACTCTTTCTACCAGGTAAGCACTGACGCAAAGTTGAAAGCTTTAATGATTTGATTGAATTGGACGTTACAGTTCTCTTGCCCAAAACTAACCCCTAAATGCTCTGTGGGTTTTCACAGTTATTGCGTGGCGGCTCTGCTGAAATGCTGGAGTCATTTCACCTGCAGAACGACCCTGCTGTTTATGTGTACACCAAGGAGGGAGCTGGGTCAACTGTGAGTTCATCACCTTTCATTTTGAGTTGAATTCCAAAATTAGCTATTTGAAAAATTACTACTTCTATTAAATGACATCTACTCTTACAAAATGATTGATTGCATGAATTTAACATAAATTATTGTACATTTTAACTTAAAGGATAAGGCTGGGGTTTTTTAATGCATTGATTACTGTCAACAAATCCTATGAAAATAACAAAATCAACAATGCGTTTGCTCTACTCCCGTTACTTTCTGACTTCCCACGTAGGGCTGGGCAATATATTGATATTATATCGATATCGTGATATGAGACTAGATATCATCTTAGATTTTGAATATCGTAATATTGTGATATGGCATAAGTGTTGTCTTTTCCTGGTTTTAAAGGCTACATTACAGTAAAGTGATGTCATTTGTAACTGTAACTTACCAGACTGTTCTAGCTGTTCTATTATTTGCCTTTACCCACTTAGTCATTATATCCACATTACTGATGATTATTTATCAAAAATCTCATTGTGTAAATATTTTGTGAAGTCATCCCTACAATATCGTCGCAATATTGATATTGAGGTATTTGGTCAAAAATTTTGTGATATTTGATTTTGTCCATATTGCCCAGCCCTACTTACAACTGAACATTTAGCCCACTTTGTAGAAAATACCGAGATATATATTGTGTATCGCCATTCAGCCTAAAAATACCGAGATATGATTTTTGGTCCATATCGCCCAGCCCTATTCCCACGTACCGTTTTTAGCCGTCAACCCAGAAGTCATTGGCTCCAACTGTAAGCTAAAAACCTTGAAATACAGCTCACAAAGACATAGTTTACATTTTAAAAAACTGTTACCACGAAAAGTCAGACTGTTGTAGTTATTACCAAATCAAATTCAAATGGGAACAAATTCTTCATTACGCCAGGGACTATTTTCGGTGCTACGGAACTACTTTCCTGAAATCGCAGATTGTGTTTACAGCCGGTTTATTAAGTTGTTTGAGGAAAAAGTCAGCTGGCCCAGTGCATCGCGATAATGAAATATGCTGCTCAAAGCAACGGCATGGCTCTTTGACGTTTTTTAACCCTTTTTTTTAATACAATGGAGTTCTATGGCTGCTGGGACATGGCTTCAAATCATTGCTGATTTTGGGATTTGTTGACGGTAAGCAATGCATTAAAAAACACCAGTCTTATCCTTTAACAAAATGATTACAGATACTTCTTCTATAGTTTAGAGACACTGAATGATCAACTTGTTGTAGTGATTTTCTCTCAAACTGGATATATAAACTAGAACACTTCACCTTTATTTGTACTGATTATGATTCATCCCTGAAGCTAAAACTATTTGTGCAAACTCCTTTAACTTTCTTTAGACGTCCAACAATGATCGCTCAAACCACAAAGCGGTGATGAGCGCGCTGGAAGTGATCGGCTTCTCAAGAGAGGAGATTGACTCAGTTTACAGGATCCTGGCCACCATTCTTCTTCTGGTAGGTTCCAGTCGTATTGTTTCAAAATGAGTTAAAAGTTAATGCATGTGTTTTTGGGATTAAAATGATATGAAACTGTCAAATGGATATAGATAATGAATAGTTTCTTTTGCCTGTATCTTCTTTGATCTCATATTTTATTTTTTTAATTTTTTGCATCAGCAGTAGAATAAGCTTCAACTCTTGAGATCACCAACATTATTAAAGCAACCGATAGTAAGGAGTGCAAGGTTCAATGACGACTCACACTTTCCCCGCTCCGCTGTACCGATCTGTCTCCAGGGTAACATCCAGTTTGAGAGTGACGGCGAGAGCGTCCAGATCGTGGGCCTGGAGACGGTGAACCACATCGCCGAGCTGACGACCACAGAGCCCGAAAACGTCAGCAAGAGCCTGCTGTACCGCACCGTGGCCACCGGGGGCGGCGAGGTCATCGAGAAGGGACACACGGAGCAGGACGCCTGCTTTGGGCGGGACGCTTTCGTCAAGGTGCGGGTCACTCTCTCTCTCTCTCTCTCTCTCTCTCTCCCTCTCTGTTTGCTCGCAGTGTTTATCACCGCAGCATACGACCCAATTTGTGTTTGACGAAATAGCTAATTGGGATGATTTACACGGTATGCTGAGCCAAGTGCTCGATCAATACATGAATCGCTCTGCAGATTGCCTTGCCATGAGGTAAATGATGTTAACATCGTCACTCTCGCTTGCTTTTCTTGTATCTAATTTTCACAGTTGTCACATTATCTTAATCTCTGGCTCTATTACACGCTCTCTTGTTTTTGTGCTGCAGGCTCTCTATGAGAGACTTTTCGGCTGGATTGTAGGCCGCATCAACACCATCATTGAAGTTAAAGACTACAACCCAGTGCTTCATGGGAAAAATACAGTCATTGGCGTGCTGGATATCTACGGCTTTGAGATCTTTGACAACAACAGGTCGGCATCTGGCCTCTAGTATCTCTTCAGTTAAATGGATGAAGGTCAGTCAGTGATGATGATGATGATGATGATGATGTCAAGTGTTTGTTCCTCTGCTGTCGGACAGTTTCGAACAGTTCTGCATTAACTACTGCAACGAGAAGCTGCAGCAGCTCTTCATCGAGCTGATCCTCCGACAGGAGCAAGACGAATACCAGAGAGAGGGCATCACCTGGCAGCATGTGAGAGCACACACACACACACACACACACACACACACACACACACACACACACACTCTCTCACACTCACACAGACAATAATGCATGAAATAGCCTGTGAACACTTTTTCACTCTTGCTCTCTCTCTCTCTCTCTCTCTCTCTCACTCACACACACACACACACACACACACACACACACACACACACAATGACACATGTATGCATAATGTGCCACGTGAACACTCTCTCTCTTCCTCTTACTCACACATGAACACACACACACACACACACACACATCCACACACCCACGCACATAAACATGACATTTACTCACAAAAGTATACATGTGAAGCACCATGTGAGCCCACTACACACACGCACTTGAACACGCCCACACACATACGTGCACCCACACACATGCAGACATGACACACACACACACAAGTAAGGGTGAGGCAGAATGTGAGCTCTCTCTTTTCCACACACACACACACACACAAAATTTTTCAATCCACTTCCGTCTTGCCTAACGATGACACTGTTCCCACACAGATCGACTACTTCAACAACCAGATCATCGTGGATCTGGTGGAGCAGCCCCACAAAGGCATCATCTCCATTCTGGACGAGGCCTGCCTCAGCGTCGGTAAAGTCACCGACACCGTCTGCCTGGACAGCATGAACACCAAGCTGGCCCAGCACCCGCACTACACCTCCCGCAAGGTCAGAGCAGCCGCCGCCTCAGTCCAGATTCACCCTTTCTCTCAGCATCGCAGCCATTTCCAAAACCTGTAAATCCTATGAACAACTGTCATTTAATTTACCAATAGTCGATAACATTCTGAAGGTCTTTTTTTAAACACTTCCTTTCTTCAGACACTTAAGCTGCCCTACAAAAGCATGTGAGTGCAGTAATTGCTCAGTGTGAAACTAATAAACATGGAAACATTTTAGTTTTGCAAAGAGATTTCTGAAAATGTGCTGATTTGTTGACTTAGTAGGAGGTGGTGACTTAACCATGAGTAACAAAAATGACAAAATCAGTGACATTTTCAGCCAAAATTGAAGTTCCTGGCTTTTCCCTTTGTAGGACGAAGGGTTGAATTTCTTAAAGTCTCAAGGAAACAGCATTTCGATGGCGTCTTGCTTCTGTAATTCAACGTATTTATTTAAACAATGCTGGGATGTAACGCAGGGTTGCACTATAACAAACCACAATCCACTGTGAAATGCTTTGTGTATAAATTTGAGGTGTTACAAATTCCTGATTCTTCAAAATGAAGCAATTCCAGCCACCATGGTGTCCATGGGTTTTCGGGGGTTAATACTCCAAAAAGCACAAACTGCATAAAATAAATAGTTTTGTTTTTGGAGCATTTTTTGTTTAATATTTGTTTAATAAATTTTGTTTTTGGTGTATATTGTGATATGGAGAATTATCTAACGAGATGAAAAAGTCATTTTTCATTTCATTGTGACTTTAAACCTTATAGCTCCAGTGCAGTTCCACCTTTCTGTCAGTAGAGAGCAGAGTTTCCCCTTGAGTGTTGTTTCAGCCATCATAAGATGCTTTCCTGTTGAGCCATGATATGAAATGACACAGCGATCATTCCCTTCTCTCAAAGCTGACATAAATGTGTGTCATTAACATTTAATCATGAAATTGCTCTTCTTCTCTTTTAACTCTGCACTAACTTTTTCTTTCTCATCTTTTCTCCCCTTTTCCAGCTCAGCCCCACTGACAAGACCATGGACTTCCAGAGACACTTCCGTATTCGCCACTACGCCGGAGACGTCACGTGAGTCGCTCACATATTTACACTCTTCATCACAGTCGTCTGTCTCAGCCTGGGTCACAGTCTGCGGCTGAAAAAGTGACAGGCTGTTGTGTAGAGTTAAGAAGCATAAGCCATATAATCCTATTAAAAGAGGTCAATTTATGACATTGGCAGTGGGTTTATTCATAGAGGCATTCCAGTGGCGTAGTTAGTGTTTGTGCTAAAAATTAAGGCTTTATTGACTAGAAAATGTTCTAAATTCATAAATTAGTTTTGACAATTATCCTTACTGCCCTCAAAAGACTTTGGTTAATATTCAGCCTGATAATATATTATTTGTGACAGTTGAAAACAGTGATATTGTCTTTCTAATGATATATGCATTATGCATAATGCATAATGCATAATGACAGCATGAGCCCAGAAAGACAATTTATAAGCATTATGATGCTAGAAGTATCCCACAGCTGAAATTCGTTGTCCATGATATTCCCAGAGGTCACAGGACACAGAAAGAGCGTGATGGTTTAGGAAAAAATTGGCCAAAATTGGCAGATTACTACAGGGAAGATAATTTCCATGACCACTTCGCTCTCATCAAAGATGTAAAATCTGAGTTCAAATGAAAGATAAGAAGTTATTCTTTACAATAATACCAGACACAAGTGTTTTTGGCAATTTGTAAAGGTCTGTGGTTAAAATTGTGTGTTTTCATTTGCATAATAGAGTTAACTCAGCTTCTAAGGCTGATATACACCCATAGAACTGGAATGAATAGAATAGCCACACCTAACCAAATCTTGAACGGTCATTTGATTGGTTCACCTTAAGACGTTCTGTTACAGAATGTTTGATAATGTTCTCATGGCTATCAGCATCGATTTGGTGCATTAGTCTCGGGGAACGTCATGTGTTACTACGGCGATGGCATAATTCAACTGTGCCATGACTACGACATCTGAATTCTATGGTAGCCATATAGAAGTGTGCCAAAAGAAATTACCTTGAACCTTGAAATTAAACATACAAGCACATACAAGTTTATGCTGAATTTGTATGTCAGATGATCAGAGAAATGGTTTGAACTGACAAAGATAAGAGACTGTTGCATGCTGTTCTGTGGTTTACTTTGCTTTGTTGACTGAGACTAGGGGGGACAGAGAGGAGTTGACCTGATGGGATTTGAACCCAGGATGTTGCGTTTCTATGGTAACATAAGCCAACTGAGCCACTAGGACATGCCTGATGCGATAAATTCATAGCATACATCATAGTTAGCGCTATCAAACTGATTTAAGTCATATGAGAATAGGATCGTTTAAGCTTTTATACTCTCTGAAAGTATAATTGCTTTTTGTTTATGTCGATGGTTGTTTGCTTTATGATGATCACCGACTGGAGGTCACAGTTTTCGATTTCCCACTCCTCCACTGCTCCACTTGGCCTGTCAGGGAGAAGTTAATGAAGGGGCTGGAGGTGTCCAGATGAGGCCCACCGGCCACTGGACGCCCATCACAGCTTGGGTGTCACAAGATTCACACCGCTCACGTGTCCTGTCCTCAATCTAGAGAGGGGAAGGACGTTAATATGTCAAGTGAACAAGAAAAGGAGCAGGACGGGGAGGGAGGGAGGGAGGGAGGGAGCTGATGAGACTATTTTGGCTCGGCAAGATGTAGCAGCAGCAGTAATCAAGGAGAACCGGAGTCTGAGGTTTACTGAGGGTCTTTGACTCGGGGAAATCCAGGCTAACACCGTGTCAGACACACGCAGAAACACCGAGCAATTTCTACCTCTGCAATCATCCGTCGCCGACTCCGAGGACCGCTCCCGCACACAATTACTGCGCTGCGTTCCCTCCCTCCCCCCCGGGCGCCTCTTTCATGTCAGCGTAACGTCCGACGTGACGGGCTGGATAAGAGCGTGCAGCGGGGTGACAGTGACAGATGGCTGTCGCTGTCACTTTGCGTTCCCCGTCACCCGGGCCTCGCCCAGCCTCGGCTTCTCCCCGGGCCGCGTCAGACTGAGCTGTCACCCCCTGTCAGGTCCCCACACCTCCCCGGTGACACTGCCCCCCGTCTTACCCCGTCCCGTCCCATCCTATCCTATCCCAGTCTATCTATATATACCCCTGTCCCAGCCACCCTCTGCCCCCCTCCCCTCCCCTCCCCTCCCCTCCCCTCCCCTCCCCTCAACCAAACCACCACTATTGCAGGCTTTGACCTACTTCGCTCCCTCCTCCTCCTCCCTCCCTCCCTTCCTTCCCTTTCCTCGTTCCGTTTTCTCTCCCCCCTTCTGCACTGCAATCCTCACCTGGCTCTCTTTTGCCATCCACACTTTAATTCCCCACAGTATTTCAACCTGCACATGCAGCACTTTGAACAGCCGTATGCTTTATAAACTCTGCCATAGGATATATATCGAATTCCCTTACCATACAACTTTATATTGCGAGAAATTGCCCATTCCCTGCCACCTGCCTCTCTCGATACTAAAGCTGCACGCTGCTACCTTTCACCTTGCATAACGCAAACCCCTACCCTTGCACCAGCCTTGACCCTCATACTTAAATATACCTTCCTCTAAATCATCCTCCAATCTCTGGAGAGCCGCTGCCTTTATCTCAGTGTGTCCTCTCCTGTCTGTCCTGTCCGGCACTGTGCTGTCCTTGTAAATGTGTGCTGTGCTGTGACAGTGTGTGCTTGTGTGTTCTGTGTGCTCTCTCTCTCTCTCTCTCTCTTTCTCTGTCTCTCTTTCTGTCTCTCACTCTCTTGCTCTCACTCTCTCTGTTTCTCTCCGGCGAGCTTCCCAGAATCTGGTCAGGTGGTTTTTTTTCGGCACCCATGAGCCAAGGGGACACATCTGTCATGCCCAGCACCCTCTTCTCCTTTGCCTCCAGATGTGACAGCCGAGGACACAGTCACAGCGCCATGCAGAATGAATGTGACACGCTGCGTGTTTGTTTGTGTGTCTGTTTTGTTTGTGTGTGTGTGTGTGTGTGTGTGTGTGAAAGAGAGAGAGAGAGAGAAAGAGAGTATGTAAATGAGTGCGTGGAATGTGTGTGTGAATGTGAGTGCTAAAGTATGCATAATGTCTGCGGATAATTTTTGTGCATCCTATAAAAAAGGAATGCATGCATGTACGTTGTGTGTGTAGATTATGCACATTTTGCAAAGTGTACACTGTAAAGCTTGCATTAAATATGCGTTGATGATGTGCAAGTGAGAAAAAAAGGTAGAAGAAGAGCGAGGGATGATTTACTTCTCACCTCATGTGTCCTCCTGTAGCCCAAAAGGGTTGAATGGTTTATAAAAACATGCCCTTCTCGCCTCACCAAAACCAACAGCTGTTAGTCTGAAGGAACGCTGACAATTTAGTCAGGAGACAGTTCCTTTTTCTTTTTTTTTTCCCAAACGTGAGCCGCGGGGAATTTGTCCGTGTGCCTAATTTGTAAATCGACTAAGCAGCGTGACCGTTATTCTAATCCTCCGCCTCAGGACTTTGTGACACATTTGGATTGGAAGAGCTGTGTGTGAAAAAGGGACTGATGGAGCTGGAGTGCAGACAGTTGTTGGTTAAGGGTAACGATGAGGTGACACACACTTACAAGCTGTGTTACTTACTGTCTGACTGTGTAACTTCTTTATTTTTAGCATTTAGACTCTTTTCGTGCCACTTCACCTGAGTGCCTCCCCCGCCCTTACTTCAAACTACTTTTGGTCACTCTCTCGCTCTCCCTTCCCCACTCACTTTCTCTCTCCCTCTCTCTCTCTGTTACAGATATTCTGTCGAGGGCTTTTTGGACAAAAACAAGGACCTGCTTTTCCAAGATTTCAAGCGTCTCATGTACAACAGGTGCCAAACGCAGTCTTCACCAACAGTTTTTTCCCTCACGATGACAGTTCTGCAACTGGGTTAAGTGTAAAAACGAGTTTGCAATCACCTTGTTCCCCCCCTCACTCCTCTGCTACCCTAGTTAACGATGTCCTCTCTTCGCTCTCTGCCCTCCTTCATGCTTTTCATCTGCTTCCTCTCTCTCTCCTTCTCTCCCTCTCTTTCTCTCTCTCTCTCGTAGTGCCAACCCGGTCCTGAAGGAGATGTGGCCAGATGGTCAGCTGAGCATCACAGAAGTCACCAAGCGCCCCCTGACCGCCGCCACGCTCTTCAAGAACTCCATCGTGGCCCTGGTGGACAAACTGGCCTGCAAGGTCAGTGGTTTCTGCTCACAGCTCACATCTCGGTTCCCTTCCCCTCTTTAACCCCCGAGGGAATCTGTGGATGTCATTTGCAATTTTCAGACTGATTATAGCAATTACCATCATTTGCATTCATTGTGTATTCTCTAATTCTGATAGGATACGGTACAAAGTCAATTACAGCGATGTCTTTGAAAAAAAGTTTGTTCGTAATAGCTCTGATCTGATTTTTTTTTTTGTTTTCCACCTCTAAAAGTTTGGGAAGGAGAATCACACCAAAGCCTGTTGCCAGGCAACGTGTGTCAAATCAAGGACACTTGAGGCTGCCTCCTTTGTTTGTATTTTTTCTGTCAGGCTTAGTATTTAGCATTGACCTAGATCTTCCCTTTGGTTTACTTTCCTGTCATCATCCGGAAGACGCTGCGCACCAGAAAGAGCCGCTCTGGTCTCTGTAACGCCGATCTGAGTCACAGGCTATTCCGAGCCGGCTGATGTGTCGGTGTTTTGGAAGGAAGGGCCGCTGTGCTGACAAACCAGCTGCGGATTATGACCGAGTGAAAGCATGTAGCCGTCCAGCAGGAACATGCATACATAACGATGTGCTGTTTTTGTGTCAGAGAGCAACAGTTTTTTGTAGGTCGCTAATCCCCATCCTGTCTGGCTGCGTTTGGAGCGGAGGGGGCGGACGCACAACAAAGTGCGCCGCTCACCTCTCCTGGTCTCAGCTCACTGACTGAAGTCTGACATTTCCTGCTGTTATTTTGGGACGGCCTGCTGTTGTTGTGTCTCGGTGCGGCTGAGGTGAAGTGAAAGGAAACTCCCCTGGCGGCCGTTTTTTTTTTTTGTCAGGTCACGTTGAAGGAGCGGATGCTTTCCTCACCTGAGCCCAGTCTGACCGCCTCAGTGGCCCCTCCACACCTGCCTCTTTTCTTAAATCTCTGCTGAACTGAGTTAAAACCGGGGGCGCACATGCACATGCATCACTGACATGATGGACGGCGGTGTCGGCGAGCGCTCAGAGAGTGCTCACTTTGTTCTGCCTTGTTCATCTTTCAGGGACAGAGAGTGAGAGACAGTGAAAGCATAGCAGTCTCTGTTCTCTGACAGGGAAATGTGTCCCTAAGAGATCCAGTCAAGCTGCAGGCGTCCAATCATAACTCAACACAGGGAGACTTTATCGTCTTCGAAGTTTTAATGTGCAGTTAAATGTGCTGTTAATAAATTGATTTGCTGGATCTATTGCGAAACACAGCTGCTCTCTGTAGCTGGTGCTGAAATATTTTGCAAGTCTGATTAAGGTCGATGAACTCGATTTGGCAGTTTTGCAGCTTGGCTGAGCTCTATCTGTCACTGTTTACAAGCTCAGCTTAGTTTATTTGAAAAGTGACTGAACACAGCAGCAATAAAAACAGTGATAAAAATGATAAAAGCACACCAAAAGAGAGCAAAGGACCAATTTGTGCAGGTGATAAAATACAAGAGGCTTATTAAAACATCTCACATCAAACACACAATACTGTGTATCAACCTATGGAAAAGTATTGGAAGTACACAATAATACCGTCAGTACTTCATTGTTTCATTACATCCTTGTGTACGAGGGAGATTTTCATGAAGTACTAATGCAGTATTGTGTATTGTGTACGTGAATTTGCTGTGTATAAAACTGGGATCCTGGAGCTGGCAGGGGTTCAGTGTCTTGCTGAAATGTCGACAACACTGGAATAAAGCCATGACCGACTGAAGCGTTACCTGTAACTCTTCCATCTTGTCTTTCAGGAGCCGTACTATGTGCGATGCGTAAAGCCCAATGAGATGAAGTCCCCGGTGCTGTTTGATGACGCCCGCTGCGAGCACCAGGTGGCCTACCTGGGCCTGCTGGAGAACGTCAGGGTGCGCAGGGCCGGCTTTGCCTACCGACAGCCGTACGCACGCTTTCTGCAGCGGTAAGGAGGAACAAGCTCTCGCCCTACTGATGTTCTCAGTCAAATATATTGAGTGAGGCAAAGCTTTTGCAGAATTTCAGCTCTTTCACTGGTTCGCACCTCTGTGAAAAAGTTGAGAAAAAGAGTCTTTTCTCTGTCTACTGCTTTATCAGCTCAGCATAACACCGGGGTGGAAAAAGTACCAAAGTGTTATACTCAAGTAGGAGTATTGATACTTTGCTGAAGTTTTACTTGAGTAGAGTTGAAATTACTGGTGTAAAAATCTACTTAAGTAAAAGTAAATAGTAGCTCATTTAAAAGTAAAATTACTGTTTTACACAGTTTCATGAAAAAGCAACTTAATTACAGTAACGAGTAATTGTAATTAGTTACTTATGTAACACTTACACACACACACACACACACTTCATATCATTAGGAAAAAATGATACAGAACTACAGTACGCAGTGATGTCATCATGAGCGCTGATCCTTCTCCCTCCTCCTGTACTTACTTAAGGTACAAAATGACGTGTGAGTACACCTGGCCGAACCACCTGATGGCCACGGACAGGGAGGCTGTGGAGGCCATCGTCACCCAGCACGGTTTCCAGGACGACGTGGCCTACGGGCTCAACAAGCTGTTTGTCCGAACGCCCCGCTCCCTCTTCACCCTGGAGCAGGAGAGGGCCGCTCTCATCCCCATCCTGGTGCTTTTCCTGCAGAAGGTAAGCCGTCGTGAAGGTGTGGAAGGAGGCCACCACTGAGTGTGAAAACAAGGTCGAGAGTTAAAAATGAACTACAATGCAATGTAGTTTGATTGTTTTTAATCAGTTCTGCATACAAGATTCAGAATTTGAATATGTTTGAATATGTTAAGAAACAAATTATTACATGCAGGACAAAGTTTCTATTATTGCAAGGACTCATTTGACTTTGACTGAGTGATTTGGCAAAAAACAAATAAAGACTCTGGACTGGACTGTGAAATATTTGGAAACAAAGAAACATAACATCATCACACTCTTCAACTTCTTTCTGTCAAAAAGGGCTCCTTTGTCACTTAAAACAACGCAATCTTACATTTCAGGCAATTTCAATGTGTCAGACGGAGTTACACAGCCAATGAAGTAGAAGAAAAACTTGTTTGGAAGTAGAGCCAATGTCGAGAGAGCTATTAGCAATATCGCTTTCATCATTGGCCATCATCATCATCATAATCACTTGAACTTTTCACCCTCTACTCGACTTGCAGTTTAAGAGAGTGTCATTTTTGAATGTTGAATTTGTTTTAGGCAATGAAACTGTGCTTGTATGTGAATGAGGATGTATTGATCTGTCAACCCAATGCATTGACACAGAGACCTAATTTAATGTCTTGGACAGCTTGGATGCTAATTAGCCTGGGAGTAGCACTAATCACCCACATCATCATCGTCTTCACCAGTGTCACATGTAGGCTTCTGGATTTCAAAGTGAAGAGTCTAGTTTGCACTCAGCCTCATGAATATCTGGCTGCTTGTTACGTTGGAGACTGTAATTCATCTGCCAGCCTGAATCCCAATTTGCTGTAACAATAATTGGGATAATTAATGAGATCAGAGCACAGTTACATTAAAATCAATTATTTCACTAGCTCCATGAAATACCCTGCTCTTTCTCTTTCTCTTTGCTGTGACCCAGTTTCGGTGACTCTGCAGCGAGGTCTGGTTCTTTAACTGGAGCACAAGTTTGTCTCCCACTCAGCGGGAGTCTCTCCTGGTCTTGTTTCTGCACACGAGACTTTCGCTGACACCTTTCTGCTCTCCTACACTGTTCTCGTTTCACTTTTGCCCTCTCGCTTGCCGTCTTTTATACGGTGTGTCCGTTCTCTTTCTAAGCCTGTCTCCTTCTCGGGCCTCGACCCCTAGGTGTGGCGCGGGGCTCTGGCTCGGATGCGGTGCCGCCGCATGAGGGCCATCTACACCATTATGGGCTGCTACAAGCGCTACAAGGTCAAGGCCCACTTCTGGGAGGTGGAGCGGAGGTTCGCTAATGTGCGCACGATGGCCGACTATGGCAAGAGCGTGGAGTGGCCCGCGCCCCCCGCCGCTCTGGCCCAGTTTCACCACATCACATTCATGCTGCACCGCAGGTCAGAGCACAGTACTTTGCACTCAGAGAAAATACAGCCTGTACACTGCAAAAATATCCATCTCAGCAAGCCGTTTTAGTGTCATATTCAGGCTTTTAAAGCTTATTTGACCTCAAAAAAGTGAAAAATTCTGCCAGCAAATGGGAGATAATTCCTGTTTTTTTCCTATGCAGTTTTAGAGATTTTCCATAAATAAGTGTCATTATCTTGAATCAAGGTAGAATAAGGCAGATCGCTCCACTAGTATCAAGAAGATGACACTTGTTTTAAGAAAATTCTTGAAACAAATTGATTTCCATTGAAAACAAGTCAAATTATTTCACCCCATTGGCAGATTTTTTGTTTTGTCTTTGTACAAATTCAGCTTCAGTAAACCCACAGCAACTGCAGAATAACTTGAATGAAGCTTTGGGTAGAGTGTGTGTGTGTGTGTGTGTGTGTGTTTGTGTTTGTGTTTGGGGGAGGTGGAGGTTGACCAGGATATGTTTTGCCACTGCAGATAAAGTCTATTTTTAGCCTCACAGGGTTTAACTCGAAGCCAAACCACCTACTGTACTTTTCTGTTGCACCTTTGATGTATTTTTTTTTTTATTTTTTCCGCCCACTCGGTTTCCTCTCATGTTTTCCCTCTTTGCGTCAGGTGGTGGGCGAGGCAGATCGTGAAGAACATCCCTCCGTCCGACATGCTGGAGGTCCGGGCCAAAGTGGCGGCTCTGGACGCGCTGAGCGGGGAGAGGAAGGACTGGGGCGTCAGCCGCGCCTGGGAGAGGGACTACCTGGCCAGCGTGAGACTCGCACACGAACACAACACAAACAAAGTGGAGCCGTTGTACCCTTGTGTTCTATCATCATGTATTTCCATGTTTGTCTACCGCACAGCATGTTGAATTAGTCCATGAATCCTTTGGTAACTCTTCACAGTAGCAATATGCTTCACACAAGACTAGTGCTGGTTAATTATGAGTATCACATGAAGCTAATGGTAATCAGATTACTTTGTTGTGGTTAACTAGTAGGCTTTGGCCGATATTCAATATTATCGATATTCTCCAAATATTGCGATATTTTCAGCGAGATTGAATATCGCCATTTTTCACTGTAATTAATTATTATTCAAAATTAGAATGCTGCTGCTTTTAATTTTCTTTCCTATATTTTTGTATATTTTCATATATATTTTGACCATCAAAATCTTAATTTTTAAAGATTTTTTCTTCAATCAAGCGTCATTTTGTTGACACTTGCGATCGGCCTTATTCTGCCTTGTTTCAAGACAATTGTTTGTAGAAAATCGCATTGGAAACAAGTGGATTTATTCACTTGTTTTAATAAGACTTTAAAACTGAGACTCGGATGACTTGCAGTGTGCAGGATGACATCGCTGGGAATGGCCCATCGCCCCGAGACTCTGCAGTCCATGTGACGAGCCTCGCGGTAAACAGCAGCCGTGTGACTAAAATCTGGAGGCTCGTGAACACAGTCCTTCTTTAATGAATCCCACACTCGGCTCATTTAGCAGCTAATCTGAGGTTGTTTGGTGGCTCCGGGCGTGAAAGACGCCTTGAGGGACCGTGAGCATGACTGCTGCAGACCCTGACTCCCTCCCTCCTTTACTTTGTTAGACGGCCCGTGACTCGTGGGCCTCGTTTAGCTCCTTCCTGCTCCGGCTGCACGTGATTATTAGCCCACTTACCTATAGACCCATAGATCCTATAGATATGTATGTGTGCAATGTTGGTATGTAGCCGGGCTGAGTCGTGACTTGTGCTTGGACTAAGTCGCTTTGGATGTAAGCGTCTAACAACTGATACACAGAGTGAATACAGAGAGGAGGAGGAGGAGGGGGGCAGAGAGAGGAAGAGAGACAGAGAGAGGGAGAAAGAGAGAGAGACCAGTTAATGTACCTATCTACCTACGGAAGAGGATTAGGGCCACGTGTGAAAAATATATTTGAGTTCCAAGATTCATCTCAGAATTCAGAGTTTACAGTCAGAATTCTGAGATGAATCTTGGAACTCAAATCAATTAATCAACTTCTGCCCCACTTGCTCAGAAACCTAAAATAAAATCACTTTTTACTTATTATTTTGACATCACACTGATCTTTGAAATTAGAACAGGGATCATACTGGGGTGTGGACTCATAAGGACAGGATATTGCAATTGCGATATAAATTGCAATATAATATGCAGACACAGATTTTTCAATAATTTAGATTTTTCAACAAACGACAAACAAGACAAACATTTTTTTTACTAATTTAATTTAATTTATAGGTCAGAAATCTGGCTCAGCACTATGAATACCATGTTTAGGAGGCCATTTTGAGCAGAAACCACTCTGATAAAATAATTCTAGCCTCGTGCGATATAGCTAGAAATGAGAGAGAGAGAGCAGACTTCTCACTTTTCACACTTTTTGGGCACCTATCAAGGGAGATTATTTATCTTTTTGCCCCATAAATTAAACACAAGTGAATTAGCTGTAACTTTGTCTACTCTCCGTCTCTCCGGCTCAACTATTCTACACACCATCTGACCTTATCGACCCTTCACTTTCATGATCGTCCCCCTCTATCGGAGTCTTGCTCTACACAGTTTTAGATTTCCTTCTCTCTTGCTGCCCCCACTGTATTGCTCATCAAGGAGTTGGGCTCCAGTATCAGCGCCCCTGCTCGCTGTGCGGCGGCACGTCAAAGCCCGTGTCTGGTAACAGCCGCCCGGGGCTCCCGGCTTTGATCTGCTGCTTATGGAATCGGAGCGATAAAAAGGCTTGAAAGAGCCTGAGAGAGGTTATGGGGAGTTTTTATGACTAATGAGGAGATACAATCCCATCCCATCTGTAGCTGGTGGCGATAGTCAGCTTTATGTAATACGGGCCTTTGATTTGCACAGGTGAGGGACTGTCCTCAGACCAGCTCCGGCTTCATCAGGGTTTCCAAGGAGCTGAGGAACAAAGACCAGTACGGTCAGGTCCTCTTCTCCGGCTTCTGCAGGAAGGTACGTCTGAAATGTAATGTGTGTTTGTAGCCACAAGGAGTTTCTGTCCCTTGTGTTGTCGTTTAGCTCTGGGTTGTTTTTCTCACTCTCTCTCTCTTCCCCTTCCCAACCTCCTCACAGTTTCTCTTAAAGCTTTTGTATCAGCTTATCTTTTCAAGATGACTTGCTGTAACAATGAATACAGTTGAAATCGAGTAAACTCAAGCCCTGTACATTATTTTACCTTGTGCTGAACTTGCTCTTATCACTTTGCTGCAGCAGAGGATAATAATGGCCATATTTTCCTTATCAGGGATTTTAGAGAGGAGGTTTCCACTAAATTCTCGGCGCTGCTTTAGCCAAAGTATATTCGAGGATATGTGGACTTTGATATTGTGCACAAAAAAAACCCCTCCAACAGTCACAGATCCAATAGCGCATTTGTCTTACCATTCTTTCTTTTTGTGTGTGTTGCTTGTATGGCGCTTCACAAGAAAAACCTCTTTTTGAATAGAGAGCGGTGAAGACCCGAACGATCCTGAAAATAGGAAATTACCGTTGAACAAATGTGAGGCTTTATCTTCCCTTTCTCTCTTTCCCTCCGCTCTCAGGTGAATAGATTCAACAAAAGCACAGACCGCGGCTTGCTCGTCACAGACAAGCACATCTACAAATTAGAGCCAAAGAAGCAGTACAAGGTTCTGAAACGGCTTCCCTTAGACGCTGTAAGTACTCACTGGGGAGAGCACAGCATGGATGCACACTCACACTCATTCATGCATAGAGGCACAGACGCAATTGACGACACACACACACACACACACACACAAACACAGACACACACACACGCGCACACACACACAGACTGTCTCGAGGCCTTGCTGATTCCCTCCTCACAGGCATGCAGACACACGCCTCTCTATGCTAATACAGATGGATACACACAAATATACACACATAGGTACATATGCACTCACACTGAATGGCATACTGACTCATGCAACTAATTCTTTGCTGGTTTGTCACTGACTGCATATCCCATAAAATGGGTCAGACACACACACACACACTCACACACACCAACTGACCTACCGACTCACCCAAATTGCTCTTTTACTGATCTGTCATTGACTGTTTGTCCTATAAAATGGGTCAGACACACACACAGGTGACACACATATGGATGCATAGGCATGCTAACACACACACACACACACACACCCCAACTGACCTACCAACTCGCTCTTCTACTGCTCTGTCACTGACTGAACGTCCTGTAAAACGGGTCACGCCCCCTGAGTCAAAAGGTTCTCTCACCTCCAGTACAGCAGAACTGCAACGGCATCAGATGCAAAAGCATTCATGTGAATGATGGATCACAGTGACCCGGGTCAAGGAAGACAGAGGCAGGTGGGGTTTAGACAGGAGGGGACAGGTATTGAGGGAGAAGTGAAGGGACAGGACAGAGGGAGGGAGGGGGGAGGGGGGGGGGGGGGGGAATGCGCCGCTGGGATAAAGTACAAGGTGTCTGACCTACATTCCCTGGTCGCTGTGAGTGAGTGGAGCGGTACAAGGCTTCTTGGTGGTGTGTGTGTGTGTGTGTGTGTGTGTGTGTGTGTGTGTGTGTTGGTGCGTGGTACGTGCGCCTGTGGCCGCACTACGACACCGGCAGCCCGGCTTAGCATTAGGTTCTGCCGTCTGGGGCGAACCTGCCTCATTTCACGCACTGATCTGAGAAATTGGATCAGGGATCTCACAGGGGCGTTGACTCAAAAAGAGAGAGAGAGAGAAAGAGAGAGACAGAGAGAGAGAAAGAGAGAGAGAGAGAGAGAGAGAGATAGATAGATATAGAGAAAGACAGTACATAGCTGTTTCTTGCAGTCTTTAAGTGAGGTTACGATGCCACTAATGATCCATTCATTATTGTTGCATGCATTATATAATTTCCTTTCCTCTCCTCAACAGCACATTGTGTCCTCTGCCCATAGACAGATGCATGTAATGCGGTATGCAGTCAGCCTCACAACTTGTACTGTATCTAACAATATTAGTCACACTGAAATGGCATTTTGAGATCATCTTGCTTCCATAATTTGATGAATTTCTAGTGGAAGCAGGATGTTGATTGATTGATTGAATTTATGTGACAAATTCCCATTCAGTAACACACGTACAGTTCCTCAGACAGCAGATATACATGAATCCAAAGAAAAGAGTCAGGATGACATAATAAAGCTCAAGAGCTTATTTCCATTGGGGAAACTGTTGGGGCGGGGCATACTGTAGGCAGGGATCTTTCAAAAGTAAACCGATGAGGTAGCAGCAGTATCCATTATGGGGAGAGAAAGGCAGTTTTATATGATGGGAGGGGTGGAGAGGAGGTTCAAAAATCTGTGATAATATTATGGTTTGGAATTTGTATGTATGCCTTCTGGTACGTGATGATTTGTGATTAATTTATTTTTTGTCATTTATTGTTAAATGGGTGGAGAATTGGCTGAAAAGGTGAAGGAGAATTTTTTGATTTGATTGTGCCTTTAAGTATCTACAGAGAGGAGGAGTGTGTGTGTGTGTGTGTGTGTGTGTGTGTGTGGGGGGGGGGGGTCAGAGAGAGAGAGAGAGAGAGGAAGAGCAAGGAAGTGAGAGGGACAGACTGAGACAGATACAAAGATACAGTGTGGGAAGCTGTGGGTGTGACTAGTAGAGTTTCTACTGATAGTCAGATGCTGCACTGGTGAGCGTTGGCGCTCTACCTGTACATACAATACGGCATCACACTGTATGGTGAAGTGCCACTTTCTGTGCAATTCACTGCAGATTTGAGTAAAGACCAATTACACCCACCTGACATACCGAGGCAGCACAGCTGGACGTCCAGGAGTGGTTTTTGAGAGAGAGCGCGCAAACACGCCAGAGGGTTAAAAACCGTCATTATGCAGCAATGGAAAGGCTAAAGATAGCTGATACCATTAAGCACTGCTGCTCAAACTGAGGGATTTGAGTTGAATTCAGGTCAGAAAGAGAGAAAGAGAGCATTGAAAGAAGTAGTGCAGCTCTTTCCTCACTTTGTCTCACAAGACAAGAGGGCCAAGAGGGCCAAGCCATGGGCTGAGGCCAGAAACTGTTTGAAGAATGTGAATAAATGATAGCTTCTTCTGTCTTGTGTAATCGTGATGCTTATTACAGTTTTTCTCAATTGATTTGACACATTTCTCCAAACTAAGGTCCATGCTCTGAAAACAGAGCTGCTTTCTTTTCAGATTACATCTTGATAAAAACCAAATACTGGTGTCAAAATTGCATGTCATCTATTATTAGATGAGTTCAGCTATATCCACACAGGAAAGCTAACAGTAAAAATCGTTTGTCAGAAAGTTACACAATCCCTTTGTTCATAATCAGATTTTATGGAACTTTGTAAAAAAGCCTTTACAGTAAGCAAAACGTTGATTCCTCACAATTTTGGAAATACTACAATATGCAATATTTCAGTTCCACATGTAATAGTATTATCCGACAGTTTTACATGTTTGTGTATGTGTGATACAGTAAGGAGGTAGAAGCATTGATGAACAAGATAAATCACAGTTTGCTTCAATGTTGTTACCAATGACTTTACTCCTTATCAACCCTTTTACAGTATTTATGTCAAGCCAGAGGATTTATGGTATATATAGTCTTGTAATTTGTGTGAAAACAATGGAAAGGTATTATTAGACTATTACTTAATGGTACAGTTAAAATTCTAAAGAGTTTAGACAGCTGTGTGAACTGTTTTGAGAGGACTGACCTTAATTGGTTTGGAGATTTTGAAAAGATTATATATGTAGTTTTGCATTTTGCGTGAAAATGAAAATGCACAGTTAGTTTTGCAAAACCATCAAAGGCTTAGATGGATGTGTTAACTGCTTTTGAGAGCATGGACCTTAGTTTTAGAGAAATATGTTAATTGAGAGAAACTGCAATATGCAAGATGTTTTTTCTCAGTTCAACCTCAGAAATGACTGAATATTTTATTACTCTCTAGACGTCTGTGGAGGGTGAAAACATTTTTGTGCAGCCATAAATAAAGCTCATGGGCCCCACTTTTTTTAAATTTTATTTTATTTTTTATCACCCTCTACTGCCTGTCCGTACGGGCTGCAGCAAAATACCACCCAGTGCGCTGCTCTTTTTCTGTTTGTCTGTTTCTCGCTGTTTAGTGTCACTTCCCCTGATGTCACCGCACACGGGACAGTGTGCGGTGACATCAGGGGAAGTGAGTAACCTCCGCCTCAGCACTGTTCCCTCCACTGGAAGGAGAGGACAGGTTGTACCGGGAGCCGGCCTTGACGGCACAAGGACGCCGGACCGCGTAGCGTCCTGCAGGCCCCCCACTGGATTAACCTGAGTTCACTGGGGGCCGTAAGAGGCTTAGTCCACTCTCTCCCATGCTATGAGATACAGTACCTCACTTTCTCTCTCTCTCTGTCTTTTTCTCTCTGTCTCTCTCTCCTTCTGTTTATCTCTCTTTCCATCCCTCCCCTTCTTTCTCTCTCTCTCTGACTCTTTCCTTCACACTCTATCTCCCTTTCTCTCGCTCCCATTCCCCTCAGCCACAATAAATCTGTGCATTATTCCAACTGGGTCACAACTCCCGACCGACCCCTCCCTCTTCCCTCTTCCCTCCCCTCCCCTCACTGCACCTCCACACACACACAACACACACAACACACACAACACACACACACACTGCACCTCCGCACGTGCACTGCGGGCAGCATTACTCTCACCCCACATACTCCAGGCAGAAATAATCCGCTGACGTCTTTCACAGCCTGCTTTTTTATCCAGGATATACTTTGCCATACTGTATCAGGTTAACAGGTATTACGCATTAAAGTAATAATCCGTGGCATTCTCATATACAGTAAATACATTTCTGGTTTGCTTTTCTCTATCGCTGATTGATAAAGGAATAGTAATTCAACCTATAGTCAGTTCATGATCATTTACATAGGTAGGTAGGCTTTTCCTGGGGAAATAAAACCTCTGCAGCACTAAGTGATGCGTTTTATGTTTCTGGCAGCAGTAACAGCGTTTAGTTTGAAATAAATAGAAGAAGAACTGGGTAGAATCTTGTCCAATTCAACTTACCACTTTAAGCACTGCATATAAGTATAAAGGCTATCTTCATTCCTATCCAGACACCTGCCAGAGTGCCTGTTATGCTGTTATTTCAGTGGCAGGCGATAACACTTATTATACAATGGGTAGTTTCAGCCAAACAGTCTGATTGGAGAGAGATGTGCTCCAGCTGCATGCTTTATTAGTTGCTATGCCAACTGTTTGGGTAAATAGGGAGTTAGTTGGCAATCTTTCTCGTTTCTCCTGTTTTTATTAATCTTATGCGTGTGTGCACTGCTTTGGAGGAAAACGTGTCCGTACACATGCATTTGTAACTGCTGTATAAAACCGTTGTATAATAAAAGCCATAATGAACATAATGAACAGGAATACCCATGAGTGCACGTCTTTACTGTGATTACGGGTACAAGTGAAGAAAATAAATAAATAAGATGAGATGCACATACCAGAAAAATAATGTTTCAATCTGTGCTGGTATGAAGGAAATCAACTAGAGGAAGGCCTGATGAAGCCTCCGAAACACTTTTTTTCTGGTGTGGGATAATTAATAAAACAGGAGAGTTGCATTACATCGTGCCCAAGTGGAGAACGCCCTCTCAGATATCCTCCTTCACCAGGTTCATCCACAGTTTGTCCATGCTGGTGTCTGACTTTGTGTCTTTGTGCTTGTTTGACCCTGCAGCTGACAGGACTGAGCGTGACCAGCGGGGTCGACCAGATGGTGGCGCTGCACACGTCGTCCCAGGACGACGTCCTGCTGTGCCTGCAGCGGGGGGAGCTGTGCCCCAACCAGGACCGGGTGGGCGAGCTGCTGGGCACGCTGGTGGACCACTTCACACGGTCAGTGCTGCCGCAGGATCACAGTGAAACCTGTCTCCGAACCTCGCACACGCTGCTAATTTTATCCTGCGGCTTCCTTCTCCATTCGCAACGTGAAACCGAGCGGCAACGCTCGATCGTTTCAGGAACCACATCAAACGTCTCACAGCGAGAGAGGCTGATTCAGACCCACTGAGCAGGATTTGTCTTTATAAATCTCTGAGTAGACAGACAGACAGACACACACACACACACACACACACACACACACACATTAGTGGTGATGTGTCTGGAGATAATACTAATGCTAATACTAAATACTATTATACTGTATTAATACTAAATCCTAATACCTCTACTTCTACTATTAGTATAGCAACTACTACTATTACTTCTACTACCATTACTGACACTACTACTAGTACTACTACTACTGCTGCTACTACCACTACTAGGCCTATAATAAAATATTAATAGTATTATTAATATTAATATTACTTATATTGCTTAGTTAATAATAAAACTTACAAAGAGCTGTAAATGGAACAAAACAAACATATCAACAAACTGTCAGCTCTAATAAAGGAAATACTTTTGACTTTTATTAATGCCCATTGCTCTTTAAGACTGACTCAGACAAATTCAGAACCCATATTGAAATACAGAAAGATTTCCATAATTTTCATATTGAAGATGAAATATGGATGTGAGCCTATCTTGGTGTCACAATGGAAAAAATGTTAACTAAGCCTCAGTGGTGGACTTTTCGCTCATGCTGATCTTTTATCACCGGTCTGGACTCATAATTATCAAACTCCTGAGAGCAGCACTATGAAAGAAGCATCATTGACGGGTCTTCATGACAATACACACTTTGGAAAAATGGGTTTCCAATCATGTACCATTGAGACCCATGAATAGGCAGGTTTTCATTCCAACCAGACACTATAGCAGCTGATTTCACTAATTAGCTCACTTTCAACAGAGAGGAGGATCTAATTAGTGAAATTAGCTGGTGTGGTGATTGGCTGGAATAAAAAACCTGCAGCGTTTTGGGTCTCAATGGCAGATGATGGCCCCCAAATTGCACTGGACCCATTCTGACTGGACCGTGGCTAAAGCGCAGTCTATTAATGCAGCATAACAATCAAGCAAATCAGATTCTTGGCATTTATCACTGTCATAGTTGTCCGTGTTTGTGTCCTGCTGTGAATAACCGCCATGAAATTAATCAGTCACGGTGACATTTATCACTGCCACGTAGGAACCCGATTTGTCAAGGCCGTTTATAAATCTGATTCACATCAACTTACATTCATCTCTGCCAGACAGATTTGAATGGCACAGCCTACAAGTGTTCACACCGAGCAGACTGTTTTGGTTGTGCATGTGTGTGTGTGACTCTGCGTGTGTTTGTGTATCTGTGTGTATCTGTGTGTGTGTGTGTGTGTTGAAATGGCACCCAGTCTAAATTGATTGGTTCCTTAAGTCTTAATCCTCCAAAATCCAGGCAGGACCACACTGGCTGAGTAACTTAAAACAAACACACACACAGTAAAGCTCGTCTCCAGTGTGAATTCTTGGCACTTTTTTCCAAAACCCGACGCTTTCCTCATGGCATCGTGCGCCAAATCGGCTTCTTCGTGGTTGATAGCCAATCCTACAGTTATATATAGCATTTCTGAAATCACATGAAACTTCAAGTCGCATATTCTTCTCTTTTCTTTTAGTTTTGTGCTTTATTTATCCCACCAAATGTAATTGGAATTATTACAAAACGTGTGTGCGTTCCTTCTGCTGAAGTTTAGACTCATTTCTGACATCACGGACAGCTAAAACATCAAAATGGACTTGCCCACGTTAATGTGGCGTCATTTCTCATGTTCAGTCATTTATGTTAGTAGCGGGTGCTGAACTCCCTGGGGAGAAGCTCCGAGGCCGGGCAGACGGCAGCCGCAACCGGGTGTGGTGTTCCCACTTTTATGAGCCTATCTGTGTGCGATTTAAGGGGGAGGTTTTGGTTAGTCGATCTGGATCCCCGGTGAGGCTTTTGTGGATTTTTACGAGTGTGTGTGTGTGTGTGTGTGTTTTGGTCTGGGTTTGGGTTGGGGGAGGGAGGGACCCTGCAGCAGCTGCCTGGCCTCTGGCGAGGGGAGCGGCCGGCGTCGGAGAGGAGAGGAGAGGCGGCCATTGAGAGCGCCCGATCAGCTCGCCGCTCCGTCTGCCCGCGCCGGCCTCCGCCTGCCTTTGTGCCGCGCCATCTGGGGTGAATGAAGGGGGTCGTGACCCTACAGGGCCGCTCATCAAAAGGGGACTTAAGAGACAAAGTCAGGGGTGAGCTGCCTTAAGTGTGGTGTGGGAAGTGTGTGAGCATGTGGGGAGGAGGGAGGAGGAGGAGGAGGAGGAGGAGGAGGAGGGAGGGGAGGATGACATACACACACACACGCTCCTCTTCCCCTTCTGTCAGGAAATGAGCTCCAAGACTATGAGAGTCACGCACAAGTCATTTTACTCTGCGCAGGAAGGTTACACTGCAAAAACGTCCATCTTAACAAGTCATTTAGTCTCATATTCAGCCTTGAAATCTTATTTCTCTTAAAACAAGAGAAAAATGTTGCCATGAGGAGAGATAACTCCACTTGCTTCCAATGCAGTTTCACTAATTTCAGGAATCTTCTAGAAATGAGTGCCAGTATCTTGAAACAAGTCAGAAAAAGGCAAAAATCACTGCACTACTATCAAGAAAATGACACTTGATTCTACAAAATTCTTGAAACAAGTTGATTTGCATCGGAAACAAGTGGAATGATCAAACCCAGTGGCAGATTTGTTCACTTATTTTAACAAAATTGCAATTTTAGGACTCAATAAATAGAATAAATGACTTGTTAAGATGGAGATTTTTGTGCAGTGCAGGGGAAGATTTTGTCAATGGAGCGATTGTGGCTCCTACCCCCCCCCCCCCCCCCCCCTTGCTTCTTTGACTCTCTCCATCACCCCCAGTTCAAACACCAGAAAGGGGATCTGTGAGCCTTTGAGTATTTATAGAGCGAGTGAACAAGGTGCCGACGCAGAGAGTTGTACAAAACTGGGTCAGCGGAGGCAGCGTTCGCAGCACAAGGTAAAAACCCGACTTCAAAGTTGCTCTCTGTCGTTGGGCGAGGACGGCGAAGACAAGCTGTCTGCTTCGCTGTCATCTCACATCCGTCTCTCTCTCTCTCTCTCTCCGTTCCCTCCGCAGAACGCATTCCTCCGCTCTCTTTCCTGTACACACCTCCTTCCCTCCATCCTCTCATCTCTCCCCCTCTCTCTCTCTCTCTCTCTGGCTTTCTCTTCCTGTCACCTGGGTCTGAGCTGTCAGCATGAATGAGGCGTGTGTACGTGTGTGTCAGTATGTGTGTGTGTGTGTGTGTTTGTGTGTGTGTGTCTGTTTACTAAGGGAGAAGAGGTGGGGGGGGGGGGTTCAGACTTGTGGGCCATCTGCTGGGACAGCTGGGAGAGTATGACTGGGCTAAAGGCAGGATTTAGGATATGATCTGCCCTGGCCTTAAAAGATTGAGGAGGATTCTAGACTTAAAAGGCAATTTGGGGATTTTTTATTATCTCATTGATCGCTGCCACAGACTCTTTTCAGAACATAATAAAAGTTTCTACGCCAGTTGGGTTGCTTAACCAAAATTTGCAGCCGCTAATGTGAAAGGAACAAAAAAAAAACCTGCTGTGAAACCAAAGCACGTCTCTTCAGCTATTTCTATTACTTTTACTATCAGACTAAATGGAGCAGTTTCCATCCAGTGCTGCATGAAATTTCTAGAGTCGAGGCTCATGATCAATAAGACAGGCTTCTTATGCTCTAAAGCCTTTAATTTAATATCTCTTCTCTTCCCTCCATCGTTCCCGCTCTTTTTCTTCTCTCCTTCCCCATCCTCCTTTCTCTACTAGTCTCGTCTTCCCCTTCTCCTGCCTTTCATTTACTCTCATTTACTCCCATCTCTTCGTCCAAACCTCCCTCCTTCCCCCCTTTCATTTTCTGCGCTCTTCTCTAAATCAGCAGTTTCATTTATGAATATGGAAAGACCTGGGACGGTGTTGCATTAATAGCAATCTTCTGGGTCACCCCTCCCTTCCCAGTGATGTAAAAAAAAAAAAAAAGAAGAAGTGATTTCATTAACCTCAAAGCATATGTGAGTGGTCTGGTGATCTGAGAGTTTTTTAACACCGCCCCTCTCCCTCCAACAACACACACACACACACTGACCTGTCACTGATGTCGGACGACTTGTTGACTTTCTCGTTTGACCCGGTTGGACGTCCCAAGTCAGCGTGCAGCCAGTTACTGCAGCCTCGGACTAATCAGCCCTCTCTTTTCTAAACTCAGCTCGCTTTTTTAGGTCGTGAAAGTCGTCATCCTTGCCTGAAATAGCGTCCTCTCTTTCTCTTCCTCCCCTCTTTTTTCTTTTTTTCTCTCTCTCTCTCCCTCACTCCCTCAGTGGCTGTCCTCAATGTGCTCGTCTCCTGGCCCGGCCTGCCGGAGCAACAGGACGGTGCGGCCTGCCTCTGCTCTCCACACTTTCCACGGTCAACTTGTCCCCTTTTGCTGACTTTGTGTCCCTGGTTTTTGTGCCTCTCTTGTGGTTTCAGTCCTGTGCTGTGGCCTGGGTGTGGTTTGGTGCAGGATCAGTGCCCTTTTGATTTTCCGTTGCAATTTGTGACCCTGTTCAGAACACACATATGTGTAACTATGGCGACAGAGGGCGTCCTGGTGGCTCAGTGGGCCGGGGTGCGTGCCATGTGGCTGCGGTGTCCTGGGTTGGGATTTGTCGCGTGTCGTCCCCCTCTCTCTCTCTTTCAGTCTTTCCTGTCTCTCTCTACTTTGAACTGTCAAATAAAGGCGAAAATGCCAAAAAAAAACAAACAAAAAAAACCTATGGCAAAGCGGTTAACCTAGGTGGAAATAAGTAGTGACCCGTTTCCTCCTCGCTGTCTCCTCCATGTGTTACTCCTCTCACTCCTCTTTATACTGAACTGAGCCGGTTTATTTTTACTCACATCCTTGATTGAATACTCTATATCACTTGGACATTTGTATTTTGTGTTCATTATTCCTGGTTTACAAATATGCACCACTGTTATGTAAGTAGTGTATTGGTTTTCTAAAGTTTTATTTAAGGGTTTATGGTAAAAAAATATGCTTAGTGTTTTGATACATACACTCTTTATAGGATTCTGACTTTAAGACTGACACTAACATTCAGTTCTGCTTTGTCAGGCCTTTGCCCTGATTGGCACCCCAAACTAAAAGTCAAACCACTAGAAGACCAATCATCTTTTTCCATATTTTCCATTGCGCACTCCAGAATTAAGATCGTTCTGCTCTTTCTCTTTGGCATTTAATGTGATTTGGGTTTGTTGTTCGTCTGTTTTACATGTTTCAGTGTTTTGTCATCATTTTTCAATGGTTTATTTATGAGTTGCCTCCTTCTCAACTCTCTCTGACTTTCTCCTCCTTCGTGACTGTTGACTCGTGCGTCACTTGCATGATGACAACAATCCTGCCAGCAGCCTTCGAAAGCAGGCTGGTGTCAGATACATGAAGGTGCTCTAACTGTACTCAAACTATAGTGAACCATGAACAAAATATAATGCAAGAACATGCTGTGCTCTCTCTCTCTCTCTCTCTCTCTCTCCCTCTCTCTCCCTCTCTCTCCCTCCCTCCCCCACTCAGGTTGTAGTTAACTGTCCTTCACTGTGAATGCAGCCCTTCTTTTCGGACATTAGGGTCAGTTATGACAAATTTAGACAAGGGCCAAACTGTGTGGAGACGTTGCTACACCTTCTCCTGTGTCATGTGAACCATTAAGCAAAGTAGAAAAGTATTTTGTTTTCCCTTTTGAGGCCTTGTGGATCTGCACAGTCTGTCTGTGGAAGTTGTAGCCTACATTTTCATTTACATTTTAGGAGCAGTGAGTACAACAGTAGAATAAACTTAAATTCCTAGATCACCAAAATTACAGTTATATTTATAATATGAGACAGCTGTGTGAAGGATCCTAAACTGACAACTGTAAAGTGCTAAATGCATATAAAATTAGTCTTTGTTGGATAAATAAGTCAAGTAAAATTCACTCACCTGCAGTGGCAGATAACATAAAGCATCAAAATGCTCTCTTTTAATTTAAAATCTATTGATGAATTATAAACGTGATTCATTAAGCCAAGTCAAGTTAATACACCACCTGATTCTATACATGAAATAGCGTTGAAAACAGGTAGGATGGCATATTTCCATGAAAAATTCTTAGCAGGTAATGTTTTTTAATTAAACCAACCCTCGGCAGGTGAGCCACAAAGTTAATTTCGGACACTCTATGTATATATATATAAGTTGTATGTAAGTATACAAGTTGTACTCAATATGTTCATGTTCATAAAGTGGAATTAATGTCCTTGGTGGAATAGATTTGACAACATTATCACAAGAAAGTCCAGATGAACAAGAATGGTGCAGAGGAGCTGATATGATGGTAGAATTTCAAGAGGGAGAGAAGAGGGATTTTACAGAATTATTGGACGGGTGTGAAAGGGGGAGTGTGATGTGAAAACGTGTTCAGAAAGTTGCCAGAGAGGTGAAGAGAGAAGAGAATAGAATAGAATAGAAGAGAGAGGAGAAGGAGTCAGAGAGAGTGAGCGCTCTGTCATCTTTTTCCAGTGAGAGCGTTCCCACAAGTTCACATCAAAGCGCTTGGCGGTGGAGGAGCAGATTTAATAAAGACATTCTGACTATGCAGCCCTTTTAATTCTCGGGGACTTTCTGTTCGAGCGGCGGCGTCTCAAAGCCTCCTGAGCGCGCTCACAGAGTCAGCTATTGACCTCACAAGTGTCCCAGCATCAAAAGACGCCTTTGTGGATTCTAACATGACATGTACCGATTCGAGTGCAACAAATGGATTCCTCAGCAGCGTTTTCATTCCTCCAAACAATCCCCTCTCACTGTAGTCAGTTCAGTTGCGCTACACAAGGCCAAGCTTCATCGCCATCAACTAGAGAGTAGTACAGTAGTCAAATATTGTCTATTGTGTGTGTTTATCTTTACAAGGAACATGTTTGCGTGTTTGTGCGTGTGCAAGACTAAATCATGGCTTTTATTTTTAGCTGCCTTCCCAACAACCTGTCCTGAGGTGGAACCTGTTCCTGCTGCTTAAAAACCCCTGATAGTGTTAGGACATCTCTTCTATTGACAATCAATCTGATGTAACAATCTGCGCTTCCTCTCTGACTGACTTTAGTGCATTTATCTGATTTACTCTTATCGCAGAAATGTGCACTGCAAAATATGACAAGTTGTCAAGTTTATTCAAACTATCTCACTGCACTGGCAAATAATCAATAAATGTCACTTGATACGTGCCAATATGACTTATTTCAAGAAATCATCATAAAACAATGAAGAAAATCTTGAAACAAGAAACTTTCTCCAAGACAATTTCACTTTTACCAAGCAAAAGCTCCATTATCCTGAAAAAAAAAAGTACCTGTACTTGTTGAAACCGGTAAGATTATGTGCCGGTGCAGTAAGATGAGAAGAAATCCTAAAATAAGCTTGATAAGTTTTGATACAAGATAAAATAACTTAACAAGTCTGTCAGTTTTTGCAATGTGTGAATAGTCATTAGAATTAATCAACACCAAGGAAATGATTGAAGCCGGTGTTGTTACACCGAACTCGATGTCACACGTTTATGATTCAAGACGTGTTCGCTTATACAAGACCTCAGAATACAGAGCGATGGTTTTGGCATTTGATAAGAGCTGCAGTGGATAAAGCACCCGTACTTCCAACATTTATGGAAATCAGTAATCGCTCTGCTGTTGTTACAGTATGACTCACTTTTTTTCCCAGAATGCCCCCCTTGGAGACTCAAGACGCAGAGTGCAGCTGGTTGAGATAGCCCCACTGTTTCTGATGACGATGATGATAATTATAATGGATGAGGTGGGTGATGATTGGCGTGGTGGCAGCGGGAACCCTTCGCTCCCCGCTGCCCCGCCTGGCACCTTAGGGCTCAGATAGCCTCGGCCCACGTTGCCCCCCCCCCGCCCCCCCGGCCGCTGTCGGGCCGCAGATGCTGCTGTTGCCCCAGCGATGGTTGCCAGGCAGCTGAGGAATTGTTGATCAAGATTGCGGGCGGAATTGAAGGCTTGGGCTGATGATGAGGGAGCGTTGGGTTTCGTGTGGGTGGAGGAGAGGAAGACTTTGGGATGGAGGGGAAGGGCTCTGATGGACAGAAAGCTACAGGTAATTATCTAAGTATTTCACTGTTAGAATCAGCCGGTGGAGTTAAACTGGGAGCGTGCCTGTTCCTCTGTTTTACAAGTGGTTGACATCTGAAAAGGGTCAAGTTTTGTTCTCCTTTAATCCAGTGGACCGCCGTGAGACTTTCCCTTGTCCAACGGAGACTCCTCCATTCCTCTACAATAATTGTCCATCATGTTCATCCTCAACTACACTCCTCCATCTCCTCTCCTTGTCCGTCACTCTTTTCTGCTGTTCTGCTGGGACTGATGTCTGTGCAGAGATCCTGACCTCGCTCTGATTTTGCTCTGCTCCGTCAGTCTTTTGACACCTCTGCTTGTTTGATCCCCTCCTGAGACCCAATTATACCTGAAGCTGAAGACGCTGATGGAGAGAGAGGATGGAGGAGAGGAAGAGAGGGAGGAGGAGGAGGAGGGGGGTGGGGGTGGACAGAAAGAGGCAGGAGAGAGATTGAAGTGGGAGGTGCCATGGTTTGGCTAAGGAATTGTTATGAGCAATGAAGGAGGAGGAAAAGAGGGCAGAGTGATGAACTGAATTGATGGCTTCTCTTTCACCTCTCTGACCTTTTTGCACAGTGCAAAACTCCGAGCCGGGTTATGAAACGCCCCTGACAGTTTTTTAAACCGGTTTTCGCTCTCATTAATGCAGTGTCTGATGCTGCTGAAGGTGCTACTGTATGACTAATACTGTGTTAGGTGCAGAGCCGCTTCCTTTGCCATTTCTCTCTATTCATAGCCACATCTTCAGAGACCAAAAGTGTTGTCTGAAGAGTGTGTGTGTGTGGGAGAGACAGACGGAGAGACTTTGTGCATAGGTGCGATATGTGTGTGTGTGTGTGCATGCATGTGCATACATACAGCTTGGGTGTATCTTGTTTTTCCCAGTGTGATGATCTGAGGGTTTTGACAGTCTGGTCGTGCTGGTGAGGGGGTCTGTGGGATCATTAGGAGCAGGAGTCAACACACCCGGCCTGTTAACGAATCTGACAGCCGTCTGACAGAAAGTGTTTACAGCTGAGAATTAATAGTTACCCACAAACACTTGTTTTCTCCTTCATGCTGTCATAATACTGTTGTCATGTGAAAACCTCTCCAGTTTTGGTGTTTTTCATGTTTTAACTTCAGCTAAAGGATTACATGCTCTTCTATGGGTTGAGATAACTTTCTGACTTCTTGGGCTTGTGAAACTCTTTCGAAAACCTATTGGACAAACTAAAAAATGCATGGTGGTGAAGCTAAGATCAAGGCTGTTTCACATTGTGAATTTAACAAGGTTTTTACCCGATAGCGACCATAATCACAAAAGGACTGGTGCGCTGGCTCAGTGTGAGATTGTTTGTTTGCCATCAACAAGTGATGCTTCTTACTTCAATTGAAACTGGGACACAGTATTTGTCTATGTGCATTAATGGAACGGGTGGGTGGGGGTGTATTTTCAAAGCACATCGTCATCCCTGTGGACTGTTTTTTTGATGGTACTTTTGACAGTAACAGTGATAATGAGTTAACTTATCATTAAGGATGCATTGGCTCATTATGTAACAACTTGGCGTAACGGACGTCTTGATCCCCGATTGTTTTGGTTTTTTTTAGCTGTGAGCCAGGCGGCAGGATAACGCAGTGAAAGTTGAGGGAAAGCCTGTGTTGTGAACTGTGTTGATAATGTCCGTAAAAAAGAAAGAGGAGTGTGTAGCCACTGTACAAACACACACACACACACACACACACACACACACACACTCAGTTTATCGAAGGAAAATTCCGGGCACAGTCCTACGGCAGAAAAAAAACCATAACACAAACAAAGCCATGGTGTCAGTGCAAACATCTTTTATCTGCAATGGCACATTATTCCCTGGGAGCGATTCTGCACAGGCCGGGTGTTGATTTGATTTCCACACAATGGGACCAACAGCTCCAGCCTCTGGAGCCGAGCAGCATCAGTAACACGGTGTGGCATCAGGCACACTGGCGATGCCTTACCACACATCCAGCTCAGCTGCACACAAAATGGCCCATAATTCTCCATAATGGAGACACCGGAGGCATATGTTCACATTGGATTAGCACCATCCGGCAACATCGAGGAGATGACAGGGAGAAAGGCAAGAAAAAGACAGAGGAGGAGGAGTATTTCATAGGTTTGGAAAGTGAGATAGAGAGGGAAGCGGTGGAGAGAGGAGGGAGACAGGAAGTCCATAGGCTCCTCCAGGAATTGCTGTTGCTTCGCCCCAGTTCTGTCTGCGCCGTCGTCTCCACGGCGATGAATTATTCGACTGCAGCATGAGGGCTGGTTGGCAGACAGCAGACCCTGGGCCATGTCTGTGTACTGAATCCCTCTATACACACACACACACACACACACACACACCATGTACCGTCACAAGTGTGCCCTCAGAAAGAGAGAAAGAGAGAAATCAAGTCATAAACAACAGGTGTGTGTGCCATTGACCCGATTTCCACGGTGGCCATTTTGAACTTACATCACTCTCGGGGCGGGAAACTCTACCTGGAAGTTTTCCATACAAAACTTGCGTTACTGCAACATAAGTGAAGTGACTAACAGTGATCAAATTACCTAGCAGTCGCAGGAACTACAAGGACTGCTTGAATTTAGCAGGGAAATTAGTTAGCTTACTAGCTAGTTAGCTAGCTAGCTAGCTACCCGACTAGATTCCGGTACTGAGCCAAATGTGAACCTATATCCCTCCAGATTCTTCCATTTTTTTCTAATATGTTTTTCAGTGGGCATCTGTGAAAAGTATGTGTATCTTGGGGACCGGTCCCTCGCCGGACCATCCAAGAGCTACTCCGGGGGATCAAACGGTTAAAAGGCCTCGTCCAGTGACTTCTGCACCCCCTAGTCAAGCTTTTCTGAAAACAGTCCCCCTCCAAAAGTGATGTATAAACAGTGGGACATACATAGACTGTAGGTAGCTAACGTAAGTTCAAACTAGCTGCTGTGAATGAGGTAAATTGAGACATGTGGGCAGTGTTAACCGCCATCGTCTTTGGCTTTACACATGCAGCAGCAGAAAGCACAGCACACTGCTGCACCACAGGCTATCACTGCCTATCATCCACTGTCCTCGGGCATGGCCAGAGGCTTAGTCTGAGCATGCTCCGCTGGTGTTGGGTTTCACTTTTGGTAGTCAGTATGAAGAGATCAGTATCGCATGTGGAGCAAAACCCTGGGGAGGTCAGTGGGTTTCTGGGCCGGGTTTGTCCCTGGCCCAACAGAGGAGGACAGCTGGGTGAGGGAAGTTGGGGGTTGGAGGTGTACGAGGGGGCGAGTGTGACTTTGGAAAACGGAGACCAAGGCTACACCTGTTAGAGCAGCTTAGGATGAACAACACGCTCAGCTGTGTGAGTGTGGGGTGACTAGTGTGAAGTCCTGAAGTTGTACTCGATTTCCTGAGTTAAAATTGTTTAATGCTTGAAAAGCCAAGCCGCCAAAGTGACAGCATCAAGTCACTGCTGTCAGTTTTTGGACTTGAAATATCTCAGCTTTCGAAATGTCCCCGCATGACTTTTCCTAGACCCGCTTTCTGTACAAACCAGTGTTGCTTTTTGGAAATGGTAGTTATGAGTCTAAACCCCTTTAACTGATAGCTTGAGTTTTCTCTTACACCACCCAAATCCATTGGCCTTCCTAGTGTCTAGTGAGTTGCATACACCAACATTCAAAGGCACTCATAAATAGCTGCTTGGCTGCGTTTCCAATTATTCTTCTGCATCTGCCTTTTAAAGCCTTCCAACATCGGGTTCAAACAAAGTGCCACACACAAATAGAAATACATAAATAAGAGAAATATGTACAGGAACAACAATATCAACCATGAACTCACAGTCCCCCGGGCCTGAGACAGTGACGTAGGTAGATATAATGCTCTTTGTGTGTGTGTGTGTGTGTTGTGGCGGCTGAGCCATGTGCCCGGGCCAGCTTGTGTTGGGGTCGCCGGGGCCGGGCTGAGGCGGCAGGATCCCCGAGGGCTGGGAGCGAACACGGCCTTCACACAGGATCATCTTCAGCTGACTGTGCAGCAGCCAGGCAGGCAGAGCCACACTTCCTTGTCCCAGCTGTCAGCAGCGGGATTGTGTGTGTGTGTGTGTGTGTGTGTGTGTGTGTGTGTCTGTGACACTCTGGACGTGACTGATGGCAGTCACTCAAACTCATCAGAGGACAGGATGAAGCGTCAGGCTGATGAACAACAAACTGCTTATTTCTGTGTTTATTTTGCTTTTACCGACAACTTCAACTTGCTCTACAGATGCTTGGGAGAAACTCACAAGGATAAAAATATGAGAAAAATCCTCCATAGTGAGGACATTTTGCCAGTCCTCACTTCCATAAGGATCGATTTTAGGGTTAGAATGTGGGTTTAAGTTTAAGATTAGAATTAGATTAGGCAGTGGTGGAAAGTAACTAAGTACATTTACTCAAGTACTGTACTTAAGTACAATTTTGAGGTACTTGTACTTTACTTCCATTTTATATATTTCCATTTTATGCTACTTTGTACTCATACTCCACTACATTTTAGAGGAAAATATTATGCTTTTTACTCCATTGCATTTATTTCACAGCTATAGTTACTAGTTACTTTTCAGATCAATATCTTATATTTAAAACATTTGATCATCTTTATAAAATAACTATAAAATAGCATTGTTATAGATTAGACTACCCAAAAGTATAGCTAAATTGTTAAGATTAGCTTCACCTTGACAACTTTAAAATGCTGCTTACATGTACATGTATGTCAATAAATCAGTATTAATATTCCAATAATTTATGAAAAATATAACTCTCTAAATGGGGACAGTTTGCATAATGAGTACATTTACTTTGATACTCTAAGTACATTTTGCTGCCAATACTTACGTACTTTTACTTAAGTAAGATTTTGAATGCAGGACTTTTACTTGTAATGGAGTATCTTTACATTGTTGTATTGCTACTTTTACTTAAGTAAAAGATCTCAGTACTTCTTCCACCACTGAGATTAGGTTTAGGTTAGGTTATCTTTTAGGGTTAGAACTTGGGTTGTGTTAAAACGTAGGTGATGTTCACATGGTACATTTGGCATCCGTCAATTTCACAGACGTGAAATACAGAAGTGGTTTCAACACTGTTACACTGTTACAACCCGGCTCAAGGAAGTAACAAAGGAGGGGAGACAAAGTAAAAGTTATAACAATAATTTATTAACTAAAACTAAAGGGTAAACCAACACAAACTATGCACATCAAACCAAAAGAACAGAACAAAAAGGTGTGCATAGGAGAGGAGGGAGAGAGCAACTGATGGTCAGATGGCTTTTTAAGCCCAAGGAGTTCACCGGGCCCAGGTGCACTCTATTGGCACTAATGATGACCCCGCCCACCAGGCTCCTGCAAGACAGATGAACATGCACAGCAAGCAGAGCAGGAGTGTGGGAGGGTCGTCACAACAACACATACAGAAGTATGTGTTGAAACCACCTACGTTATGTTGTTGTGGCCGTGTCTGGAAACCTTTTGAAGCAGTCTGTGCAAATTTTATTGGCTGATGAAGTCTGTTAGCGGATGACATGTATCTGCACTCTGTCCTGTTTTTCACGGACATGGTGTGTTATTTTTCACGCACTGCACTCCGTCAATCCATGCCATCCATCAACGGATAAGTCTAATTGAAATACATGGGATATGGTCCGTTTTTTGACGTGTTAGTATTGCTCATGTGGCCAAGGGCTTAGGTTTAGGTTAGGGTAAAGGTTTAGGCATGGTTATTGATTACATTAATTTCCAAAGCCCTAACAGTTCTGGGTAAACATCTACACACAACCAACCTAACCTAAACCCTCACCACTACATACCTGACCATAACCTTTACCCTAACCTAATCCGCATGCTAATTCTAACCCTAATGCTCATGTGAACAGGGCCTTAGGGTTAGAATTACGATTAGGTTTATGTTAGGGTAAAGGTTATGGTTAGGTATGAGGGGTGAGGTTAGGGTTAAGGGTTTGGGAATGAATGTAGTCACTGAAGGTCCTCACAAGTATAGTAATACAAACATGTGTGTGTGTGTGTGTGTGTGTCTGTATGTCCTCCAGAATCAGGAAAGTCCCTTTCCAGTGAAGGTTTGCTGTTCAGCCGTCCAGCTACACATGCGGGGTAAACCCAAGAGCGTCACGGTGGAAACCAAGGCCGGCCAGACCAACGCGGACTTCAAGAAGAGCCGAGACGGTTTCATCTTGCTGCTTCCACTAACTAAGAGAGTCCATCCAGCCAACCACCAACAGCCTTACCTCATAACCTCGGACGAAACCACTGCACCTCAGGCGCTGGGGGACCGGTCCTCGCCGGACCATCCAAGAGCTACTCCGGGGCATCAAACGGTTAAGAGGCCTTGTCCAGTGACTTCTGCACCCCCTAGTCAAGCTTTTCTGAAAACAGTCCCCCTCCAAAAGTGATGTATAAATAAATCAAAATCTGAGTGAGGTTCAGGTACGCAGCAGATAAATCAGGGCAGGGATGTACAGCGGTGTCTCTCTCAGTTGGCAGGACACCAGCTGTTACTCCTACTTTGCTTTATGAGCCAAACAATTTACTTTGAGAGGATTGTTTGAAAGTTTCACAAAAAATGGGGGTTTTAAAGTATTACGCCGAAGCAGAGTTGCTGGCATTGTCTGCTTTCTTAATCCTGAGCTGCAGCAATATTATGTTTGCTGGACAATAACTAAAGCGCTGAATAATTTTGGAGGCAAATTTGAGAAATTACCAGGTTATCACGTTGGTGTAGAGGCTTACGGTTTAATAATTTTATTTAACAACCGGTTGCAATATTCATGATATTGTCTTTGCTTTTATATTATGTTGGCTGTTACATATGAAGACTGTTTCACATTTTTCCAAAAGAATGAACGAGCAAATGAATGAATGCACTTTTTGATAACGAAATATTGTATAACACAGAAGATGAATACAACCAAGCCAACGCAATTAAGATATATTTTTGTACATCCAGCAGAATTATTTCACTGTCTTTGCAAAATGAGAACTATTTTTATGCATTGTCTCACACTGCTGCCTACAAAGGCCAGACTGCAAGAATTACTGCTTGTCAGAAGTAATAAAGAAGGGAAAGAAAAACAAGAAAGTAGAATAAAATAAATTATTCAAAATGTACTTCAGCACATTCTCTGTGTGGTTGGTAATTTCTTTCTAACGCTTTGCCACATGAATATACAGTGTGTTACAATGTAGCTGTAGACCCCAATAAAGCCCACATCATACAGCGATGGAAGTATTCTCCAATGTATTGCGTTGCTGCTCTGAGGGAAGATTAAAGATAGGAAAATATGAAAGAGGTTGGAGCCTCTCAGTCTGTTGGAATACTTTCATTGCTGTGTAGACAGTTATTCCTGCTCAGTTATGCCCATACCTGAGAAATTTACTACTGTGTACAGGGTGTCTACCTATAGGATCATATTATATGTCGTGTTATTGAATTTCAGTTGAGGAAGGGGATGTTAAAGCTGCACTAGGCAAGGTGTTAATGTGAAAATACAACTGTTTTATCAGTGTAAATCACAAAGTGGGGCTGCAACAGAGAAAAGGGTCTCCTAAAAGTCTCCTAAACAGCAGGACTCACCAATGTTAGACCTCTCTCATCTCTTTGGTTTGCTTTGTATAAAGCATCACAGACCGGCCGGGTCAGTTGTTAGACCCGCAAACGTAACAACATCCCACAAACGTAATAAACCACAAACGTAATACAAATCTGCATCTTTTAATGTAATAATCCCACTAATGTAATGCAGGAAATGATGTATTACGTTTGTGGTAGGCAACTGCTATTATGTTTGTGGGAAATTTATTACGTTAGTGGGATTATTACATTAAAAGCTGCAGATTTGTATTACGTTTGTGGTTTGTTACGTTTGTGGGATGTTGTTACTTTTGCGGGTCTAACAGTCGGTAAACATGAGCGAGCTGTGTGCAGTTCACTGACGTCATGTTGCAGGATTTCTGGGTATTGAAGTTCAAATTTTTCAAACGGTTACCTCTCGCTGCCATTTGGAGCCGCCAACATGCAAACATGCCCAGTGCAGTTTCAGTCGATGAACAGAACAGTAAAAGAATGTTTTGAAGCCTGGATGAAGCATTTGAACGGGTTTATTTTAAATAGAGCATTGTGAACTTGTGTATTGCTCAATATATCCAAAGTACAGATGATCACATTCTCCGCTATGTAACAATTTTTATCAGCAAAGATTTTAACCTCAGTAAAATTAAACAGACAGTTTTATGATCATACCAGCAACCTCTTTATTAGAGTAGGTGTCACATTTTTTCCAAACGGTAGATGTTTCAATTCGGAATGAAACTCTCCATATCTCAGACAGTTTAGTCAGACAGCTTAATTCTCTCTTCCTCTGCCAGTTCATCCCATCTCTCTCCACAGTGACCTGATAGAGCGACTTAGTGATGGCTGCCCTCACTGTGACTGGGCTTTCACCACGCTCTGACATGCTCCCTGCTGTGACTCCCCCAGGCTCGCTGCCATCCAGCTTCAAAATACTGTGTGTGTGTGCGCGTGTATATGTGTGTGTGTGTGGATGCAGATGTGTGCGCCTGTGTGTATGTGTTTGCTTGTGTATCTATGTTTGCGTATGTAAAAACACTGAATGTATTGCATCCATGTATAATTTACACCATCTACAGCAAAGTCATCGGTGTTAATTTAACTCTGAGTGTAAAAAGCAACGCTATGCCAGTGTTTATATATAAGTCCATACCCATCACAGTTAATTTAACACATTTATATAGTTTTGACAGCCGCCTCAGAGCCATATCAGCTCTGTGAGTGGACAAACAACTCTCCAATCAACGCTCATCAACTCAAAATAACTGTCACTACAGCAACAACCCTTATTAACACTGTGAAATCTGCTGTATAAACATGTCTGTGCACAATGTGAGTGTATGTGTCTGTTTGCCTTATCTGTGTTTCCGTGTCCCTGTATTTCGTCTTTGTCATGTGTTTACAGACATTGCTATGTGTGTAACAAAAGTCTATATACTTTTCTCTCTCGTCTCACCTGATAGGCCGCTCTTTCCGGTAACATCGAGGAGAGGGCAGAGCAGCGGGGCAGTGGCCGGCGTTACCCACAATGCCCTGTGCCTTCAGGTTCTATTAACTAGGTGACCTAAGTCAGCAGCTGTGTAGCAACACATTCATTTTCCAGCACTTTTGGCTTGCTTAATTATTTTGAGATCTCATTAGTCAGAATAAAGTGCAAATAAACATCCGGCAGAAATAACTGTCCTCCACAATCCCCCTCCCTCTGCCCTCTTGTCCTATTTTGACAACAAATTGTGTTTATTGGCAAACAAACTTAATTACGAAACTCATTTAAACTCTGACTTGGCTAGAAACCTCAGATCTCGCTGGTACAATGGAGCCGGCTCCTCGCAGTTCTCTGAAGTTTTGCTTTGACAGACAAAAGAAAATCCAAATGCTGATATCACTAGAGCTGCATAGGGAACTCTTGCTCGAGCGAACAGCAAAGCTGGGTTTATTTAAATACCACAAACGTCGTCTCATCCGCAGCCTCAGCCCGATTTCTCTTACTGTGGAAGCTCTGAGCCAAATGAAGCCGTCCAGATGCCTTGAGACTTCTCTATGCTAATCTGTAGTCTCTCTCCTGCTGGGACCATCAGCTGCTTGTTGATAAACTGAAGCCTGCTGCTTTCCTCCAGTGGACTTCTGATCCCAGCGACAGCTCCACCAATCAGATGAATCATTCATCGACACAGTGTTAGCCCGTCACATTCAATCAGAAACAGAGACAGATATTTTTAACACCGCATTGTTTTTTGAAGGATCCCTTAATCTTTGATGTACAAGCCATGCTGTCTAAATTAAGTTAGAGAGCAGTCTGTGAAAATATAAATTCAAGCATATCCACCATTGATTATTGAGGGTTGCTTTTTTCTGTTTGACACAAACACAAATAGAAATTTCCTAAACAGATGAACAGGAGGCGAAGTGTATTTCTCAAATCAAACAAGGACATTTGGATTCAACAAAGCAGAATCTTTTTTCACAGACTCAAGAGAACTCCAAAATTTATTCATTACATTGTTTTTTACAAACTGTGAAAAGTTTACTTTGACGGCAGCTCTTCCAGCCACAGGAGCGCGACAATTATTTTTCCAATTGTTTCCTCATCGCACTCACAGCCGCTGCTGGCAGACTTTTGTTCGCTTAATCTGTCCAATCATCTACTTCTCTGACAGCTCGTCCAATCACATCCTTCTCTCGGTGACAGGCCTGTGTTCAACTCTGAATGAAAAGCGGACTTGCTGTTTCATTTGCTGAATGACAAGCAAGCACAGACACAGCATTAGATTTTACTGAAATTCAGCGGTTACAATGTTGACACATGTAAATCAATGCTAAATGGTTTTCATCCGATGTTTGTTTTGGTTGATGATGAAGTTCTTGGTTTCCTCCTGCAGTGCAGTACAAATAGGATTCTTCTAATTCTAATCTAATTCATCAGGACTGGCAATTGTTGATGCAATCACTTAAAGAGGCGTGCAATTCCATTACAAAAAGACTGGCACCTGGCCGGTCTCTCTTTAGAGATTAGCGGCCCTGCAGTGAGGATTTGGTAATGAGTTGGAGAGGATTTACTAGTGGGAATATAATATGTGTCCCAGAGCCGCTGTGTTTTCCCCCCCTAAATCCTCTCAGGGCAGACCGGCCACCGGTTTGGTGAGCGCTGCAGGTTTTCCAGCATCTCCCCGTCGGCCTGAGGGGAGGTCACATGCTGGAGATTACAGTAACATGAGGGGGGAGATTGGTTTTTGCTTGGGTTGCTCTGAACCAACATGCCATCAGCTCGACTGCCTACTAATCAGGAAATATTTGACAAACCACTGGCTGTGTTGTGAAAGCACTCAAACTCGCTTCTTGTTTTTTAGCATGTGACCTCATGATGGGTATTTTATACTCTGTGGTTGGATAGTGTTTATTGGTCTTAGCACATTATGAAGGTTTTTAATGGGGCTTCTGAGTGTTGCGCAGACAGACCGATAGCTCGTCACAGATTTTGATGTCCCTGACGCTCCCCTTGGGCTCTTCTGGAGTCCCCCCTGGCACTGTCCTCAGCCCAGTACTTATGGGTGCTTTGGTACTTGGTAGAGCGAGAACCATCTGTTCCCTCAGTCAGGACTTGCCAGCAGGCTACTGCTCTCCCAACGTCCCAAACTGTACCATGATCCGTAAAGCATCTCACTGTAGAGACTGACCCCGATATTAAATGGTGTTTCCTTTTTTTTTTTTTTATCTCAGCTGCAGTACAGGATCCTTTTTTCTCACAACACAGTTTGAGAAAATGCTTTATTCATAACCTTGGTGGTTGAAGCTATTCCAGACTCACATACAAATTGGATAAATTAATGTTTCATATATGCGTATGTAGATTACAGTACATCTGTGCCAATTAGACCAAGGATGAAATCCTTCAGGGCATCTAGTACATCAAATTCAAAGACTGTGCAGGCATGTGTCAGAGAATATCGTTGCATATATGATAAGAACCCAATTTTGTCACTCAAATTTTTTTATTGATTTATCAAACTAGAAGCTGACATAAGTAAATGTCCCAACAGAGACAGAGATAGAAGTGATATTGGTTGTGAGACAGAACTTGAATCAATGTTTTCTATGAACCCCATTCTATAAGAAGTGGTAGAGGGGGAGCCTTGTCCTTGCTGGATCCCAGAGGGCTGATAAAAGGCAGGGAGCAGCAGTAGAGGCTTTCACGGAGCCACTGGGGACACGCAGCAGTACAATAGCAGCCCAACACCGGGTGATTTGTGTCCTGAGCGGACAGGAGCAGGCTGGAGAAGACACACCCAGGCTGCAGCAGCCATCTGCAGCACTGCCTCCTCTTCCCCTCTCCTCTGTCCTGCTCACTCCGTCCTTTTCTTCATCAGGACGTCCCTGGCCTCCGGTGTCCCCCTGCCCCCCGGACACTGACCCCGGCTCTGGCCAGTGCCATATGGTTTGTCTCTGCTGTCCTCTCGCTTAAGCATTGTGAACAGATTATAAATGGCATTTTAAAAAACAAAAAAAAATCTTTTTACAATACGGTCGCAGCAGACAGACCAGACGGACGCATCGTGCCTCACCAAGTAAGCCGTTTTGGCTGCAAAGTTATTTTCACGTCTTAGTTTTATGGCAGACATCTGCTGCTTGATAATGGCAGATGTAATATATCTGTTAAAAATGAAGCTCTATAAACCTCCCACTTCTATTTAGGTCCTATTGTAGTATTTAGTTAAGTGTCAGTTCATGTGTGGGATGTCAGCAGTTCTGTGAACAAAAATATTGAGATATGAAAGTACTTCTAGATTATAGGAAAACAACCGCAAAGCACACTTTTGCATGAGTGTGGTGTGGTGTGTGTGTGTGTGTGTGTGTGTGTGTGTGTGTGTATAAGCATGGGACAGTGCAGATCAGTGATAACGCACAGTGACAGAGAAAGGCAGCCTGAAGGCAGCCGCTCCACTGACCACTGTGCTGGTACTAAATCTGCACATCAGACCTGCTGTGCTTTCCTCTCTCTGCCTCTCGTTTTAAACGCACACACACGCACACAACAAAGCACACATGTAACCATCGTGTGTGAGACTCACGTACTGACAACACGCTGATCTTTGTTTTCTCACACAATCACATACCGCGCATACGTATATCATTACTGTGCACGTGTTTTCATATCGTGATGGGATGGAGACTCAAACAGAGGCGGCATCACAGCAATCCCACCTGTGGTCGTGCGGCCTGCTGGGGCTCGGAGCGGTGGGTGGTGATTGACTGCAGAGACATGCTCAGATGGAGCGCAGCCCCCTGACAGAAAGCCAAAAGGCCATCTGCGCTGCCAGGCCATTGTGTGACTGTGCATTAAGCTATTTTATGTGCTGCATGGAATTTACTGCCAGCCTTAAGGTTTGCAGGCAGAGAGAGTTTATCATGTGTACCGGGGGAAAAACAAAGGCTGTTTTAGTAAGTGTGAGCCTTGCAGATGCTAAAGCGCGGACGGCTGGCTAGGGTGTGATGATTGCATGGGTGTGTGTGTGTGTGTGTGTGTGTGTGTGTATGTCTATGAGAGAGAGCGAGAGAGAGAGAGAGAATATAAGATGATAAGATGTCATCTCACAAGCTGCATTCATACTCCGGGATTTGGATTTCAGCTCAATACTTTATTAAATAATCAACATAGTCAACATTATCATCATGAAAAAGGAAAACAAAACAAAAACAAAACAAAAAAAACACATTAAAAAAATGAAATGGTCACAATTTACTGCCAGCCTTAAGGTTTGCAGGCAGAGAGAGTTTATCATGTGTACTGGGGGAAAAAGAAAGGCTGTTTTAGTAAGTGTGAGCCTTGCAGATGCTAAAGTGCGGATGGCTGGCTAGGGTGTGATGATTGCGTGGGTGTGTGCGTGTGTGTGTGTGTGTGTATGTCTATGAAAGAGAGAGAGAGAGAGAGAGAGAGAGAGAGAGAGAGAGAGAGAGAATATAAGATGATAAGATGTCATCTCACAAACTGCATTCATACTCCAGGATTTGGATTTCAGCTCAATACTTTATTAAATAATCAACATAGTCAACATCATCATCATGAAAAAGGAAAACAAAACAAAACAAAAAAAAAAAAAACACGTGAAAAAAATGAAACGGTCACATTTGTTTATCTTCAAGTTTTCCCCAACAGCAGTATTATACATTTAGAGCTACACACACACTTCTGAGGTGGCTTTACAAAAGTCACTCAAGGTGGTGCGCTGCTTCATTTTGTTCTGACAGTTACAGTGACGGCTGACGAAGGTAACCATGGAAACTCAGATGGGGGAGGGGCGGGGCATGAGAAGGGAGCAGGCAGTAATAGGATGGGTCACAGGCAGGTGTGTATTTATCTCTATATTAACACTGTCCGGTGTTGACACAACACCGAACAAATGTTGTAAGACTACTTCCCCTGTGACAGAAATGAAGCTGTAAAACATCGAGCATTGTGAAGGAAGCTGAAACCTTTTTGCATCAGGGGCAAAAGCTACAATCACTGAGGATGAAGGCCGGGCCGGAGCCGCCTGGGACAAACACACCGCGTACAATGGCCTCATTGTGTCACCATCTGGCGCATTGATGAGGAAGGCTATTGATCGCCACTAATTTGATAATTTCTATACGTACAGACAGCCATCACAAAATGGCCCTGTGATTCTGAGGAGGCCAAGAGATTCGACCCCCCTCTTGTTTGCCATGCTGCTATAAGTGAAACAGTCAAATGACACTTTCTGGTAAAGGCTGATAGGCATTCAGCTCCGAAACTGGTTGACCTCAGGACTCAAAATATTCTACTGACGCTCTGACCACATCTGACACGGCGAGGTGAAGTAGAAGGTCAGGCATGAGACTGTTGTAAGACCGGCGTGTTGGGAAAAAAAAGTGTTGATGATATAACTCTGTCACGGCTCATATGAATTCACATGCTTTGCTATTTCAAGACTGAGAAAACGAGAGAGAGTAGACTCTTTTGTCTCTGTAGTTTCTAAACATGAACAAACCACCACAATGATGATGTGATAGTTACATTTGCAGTCACGAGAGACTTTAATAATACTGTTGACATCAGATTTCCCGTAAAGGAACAATCCAGTGAAATCTTGTTTTAAGTTACCAAAGGAAATCATCTTTCATTGAAAACATTATTACATATAAAAAGCAAATCAAACAAAAGCGGAGGTAAAAAAGAAACGTTTCTAGACTAACTGGCTGGCATGCATGCTACTACACAGCAAGACATATTCTTTTTGTTTTGTTTGTTTGTTTTCTTTCTCGATGGTTCCTTTTGTTACACATCAACATATTTACATCATACAATATCTGCTTTCCTTATGTCTGAACCTCAGACTGTCCGAGGTTTGCCATTGAAACTCCACACCAACCTAGAGCAGCAGCAACATACTGAAAATAACTTAGCACAACTCACAGAGTTGTGGTGACTTAATCCTTTATCACATTGTTCACCCAAACCCAAAAGTCTCCCATAACAGCCAAACTAAGGACTGGCCCATCATATTCTGAGTTGCTGAAGTCCCAGATGAAGTCCCATCCACAGAGTAAGGTCCATCTGTCCAGTTCCTACTATATGCCATGTTCATTCCTGTTTAAATATTTGGATTCAGTCAATTTGTACATAAGGACAGTCATGAATTATCCACAGCGTTGCCATGTGTCTGTTTTTCTGTGAATAAGTACACTGAGTCAGGTAGAAAGTGTAGGTGTGAAGTCAGGAGTCATGCCGAGGGGTTTGAGGTTGAGAAGCGTGTTGATTGGCTCGGAAGCCACTCCATCCTACGATATGATTGGAGGAACAGTAGCATGATCCAGCTCAGAGACTGATTGCACAGAGGTACAGAGAGAAAGAGAGTAGTTGTCTTTCGGTCAGGAGGGGACCAGCTTATGTCACATCTGTCTAATTGCATTCATAGTCAGTTACACTTAAATGTACATGGAGCCTCTGTGTCTCTGCTGTACATGATCATGAGGAATTAGCATGACATGAGCAAGACTTGTTTTTCAGTAAGGGAATGGTCACAATGTACTAGTAAAGGAATCCTATTGATGTTTGGCAGCAAGTCTGAATTCCTGCACGTATTTTTTCAGTGCGAGAGTTAAAATACATCATTCTACAGTATCTCTTGGTTTAGCAGTATTATAACTAATGTCCAGGCCTGGAGAAGGAGACTGATGGTGGAAGCAGACCTTGCCCACAACTATGACCCACATTCACTCCAAAATACACACAACACAACACAACATCCCCATCACTTTGCCTGCGAGTCTGATGCCAACAAACAACCCCATTCTATCCTCCCTTCTCCTGACAATGGTTGGGGGGGTGCAGGGTGTCAAATCAAATGAAACAGCCAGCGAACAACAGCTGAGTGTAAGTGAGATGGGGGTAGAAGGGGGGGAGGGGGGTTGAGGCAACACACAAGTGTCCTTGTGAAAGCTGGCCGAGGCCGAGGCTGCAGTGGAGCCACACTGACCGCAAGAACGAGTCCAAAATGGCTGCCAATCAAGGCTGCTGAAAAAGAGACGGCGGTATCCACTCTCCGCTCTACTCTATCTCTGTGAGTCAGTCCTATCACCCCTCTCTGGTTGGCTGCTGTAAACTAATGCAGGAACCCTCAGGCGGGCAGACAGTCGCCACTGGCCTGTCTCCAATGAGCCTGGGTGAGCTGGAACAGGCGGGAGGGCTGAGCTTTGGTTTGAGAGGCCTCCAGGTTGTTACCGGAGTGTGTGGCAGTGGGATTTGAAGGCTGGAAGGGAAGTGTGACACCAAAATCTCATCGGATTCCGAAACATTTACTTATTTCCCCATGTTTTCATCCCTCGCTCCCTCTCTCTATTTGATTGGGTGGGCGGATTAGGACTGGATTACCCAAGGGTGTACGTGTGCGTATGAGAGCGTTTGTGCGCGTGTGTTTTTTGCGAGTGTGTATGCACATGCCCGTGTGTAAAGGTTAGATCTTATGCGAGAGTGCTTGTTTATCAATCTGAGAGTGTGTGTGTGTGTGTGGGTATCCGGCCACAGCAGAGTGTGTAAGAGCGATTGCCTCATGGGGGGAGGGAGCTGGATCACCCAAACCTCCAGATGCCCGACCACAATAAGATTAAGGCCCGCCTGCTTTGCCACATGGCATTGTGGGACACACGTCTTGGCAGGAGTGGAGCATCGATGTCCGTGGGCCTGAAACAGCCCTCTGGACCAATGCTGCTGTTATCTCACACTGAACTGAGTCACACGGAGTTAGCATTAGCCCTCCCATTAGCCATATAACCTGTCATCCTTTGAGATGAGCAGCTCCAGGGGAAACACTCCCTTGGTGCGTTTCCTATGAGTCTCCCCTCTGGGAGTGTTTTCCTGTACAGACGCGATAAGAGAACACATTTCACTGTGGTTGTTGTCGCTGAATGGAGGCCAGTTGTTTGCATCGGAGTCATCAGCGAGTGGCTTCAGTGGGTTCAAATGTCCTGACTGGACCCCACTGTGTCTGATTTGTATTTATTCCACGCTCACTGTACTCCTTTGTCAAATCATATTTGTCATGCTCTGGCTGCAATGGGCTGACCTCTGTGCACAGCTTGTATGCACTGCATCCCCAGTGGATAGAGAGAGAGAGAGGAAGACAGAGAGAGAGAGAGAGAGAGAGAGAGAGAGAAAAACATCACCCTAAACTATGGGCTCATCTGTGACCCATCTCTGACATGCGCAAACACACATAAAAGCACATGGGAATTAGAGATTAGAGCGCCTGAAGCACAAGGTTTCATTCAAAGAAATAGAGAGAGAGAGAGAGAGAGAGAGAGAGAGAGAGAGAGAGAGAGAGAGAGAGAGAGAGAGAGAAAGGAGGAGAGAAAAAGCAAAAAACTCCCTGTCCCCGGAAGCCTTTTCATGGCAGATGAGGACACGCAGGTGACTGATGAGAAAGTGGGACAAATTAAAAAACAACGGCAGCACAACAACAAGCCCCTTTAACCACAACAGCATCCACCTTTCACCTTTCTAGCTCTGCCTCTGACCCTGCACAGCACACGTGTGTTCGTATTCATGCTGCCACACAAGCACATTGTCTGAGGAGAATAATGCGCACACGACAAGGTATTTAAAGTGTGTGTGTGTGTGTGTGTGTGTGTGTGTGCGCGTGTGTTTACAGTCCAGCCCCAGCCCGGTCTGGATTAGCCACTGAAGCTCTGCAGGGCTGTGGAGCGGACGAGAAGGGGGCAGAGGTTGAGCGAGGGGAGGGGCCGCGGTAATCTGCTAATCTCATTAATGCCCGGCTGTGGGCGCCCTGTCAACAAGACGCAGCGAACAAAGGATGGGGTAAACAGCTGATGACCCTGGCTGCTGTCCACAGCACTATGCATACACTCTCATACACACACACATGCACTCGCACACTCAAACACACTCCAAAGTTAAAACAGGGCGTATTCCACCTCCACCAGGAAAGTCTCCTCAGATGAGATAAGATAGACAAAAACACAGAGGAGCCCACTGACAAGTTTGAGTGAATAGCTGTAAAGATAATAACTGGCAACTGTCCCCAAAAGGCTCTGCAAAACGCTGGCTGTTTGTTTTGCTTTACTGATTACAAAGCACACAGTAGGACCAGAGGGACCTAACATGGATTTCTCAGCTGTTCCCATCAGTCTGAGTCACTTTTCATTGCTGACACAAAGAGCTTACCCAGCAATGAATGTCAGTCTCCTTGTATTGTCCAGGAAAATATTCACTCAGTCTATGTTTGTATGTATGACATGTTTTAGATGCAAGATGCAGTTCTTCCATGGTAAGAATGTCATTGACGAAAATGTCATTCCAATCCACTCGGCCGATCATAACGTAACCAGCGTCTTCATGAAAAATTCCTCAGTGGCATTTCATAAGGGATAATGGCATCTTCTTTTCAGCTAAGGATGGCTCATGCACACTGATCGATCACATTCAGGTAGGTGGGTGGGGATGCTGGGATGCCTGGCTGTGCTGGAGAGGGTGGAGGGCTGGTTGTGTGAGGTGATTCCAGAAGGGCAGCTGGGACGACCGGTCACCCATGACCAGACACATGGGGTGGGAGTCGGGTCAGACGGGACAGGTGGACCAAATGGCTCCCCAATTCAAGTAAACTCAGGTGAGTATTCCAGAAAAAACAGCTTGTGAAAATAAACGTACCGTAAGTCTCCTTCTGTTGATGAAATGTGCCAATCATCATAGTTTGGGAAAATATTTAGGAAAAACATTTTTTTATTCCTAATCTGTGGATCTGTGGATGGTGGGGACGAGGGCATCAAACATCTGATGGAATGATTTAAAAACTATACACAACTCTATCAAGATAGGCCATCAGGTTGTTAAGTCCTTACACTCTCCTGCAGAACATCAGAAGCAGGGGAAAAGGGGAGTTTGTATGAGACAATGTATGTGTGCGTGTGTGTACATGTATATGTGTGCATGTGTGTGCATGTTTGTACAAAAAGGCATGCGGTCGGCTGTGGGTGCTGGGGGAGGGCTCAAGCCTCCTCTCACCGGTCCAGCACCCGGCTGTAGTCCTGAGGGCCGCAGCCGCCCTCGCTCTTGAGTTCAGCAAACACCTGTGTGAAAAAGTGCGGGTCTGCGTTGATGCGCAGCATCTTTCCGCTGGTGGCGTCGATGATGGCCAGGCAGCGGTCCCAGAAGGCCTCCTTACCGGCCTCAACCAGGAAGGGCTTGAGCGGGTAGGAGATCTCATTGCCCATGTAGGAGTAGGACAGGTAGAGGCAGGTGAGCAGCGTGGCCTGCAACTCGTGCTCCGACGCCACCAGGTCCCCGTCCACCACGTCTCGGCAGAGCATGTAGACGAAAACCACGTTGGCCGGCGTGACGAAGGCCTGGTCCTGCCAGCCCTGCAGCAGCAGCGAGCGGTCCACGGCCCGCAGCCACAGCACCGGGTCGGCCGGGGACAGGTGCTTCAGCCGGTAGCAGCGGCCGCACAGGAACTCCCCCAGGCAGCGCAGGAGCTCGCTGGTGGAAGCCTGGACGATGACGCGCTTGGGGGACGAGGTCACTGTCCCCTGAGGAACCTTTTTCACGGAGGAAAGCTGCTGGGATTTACTGTAGCCGTAGCCGTGGCCCTGGCCCATCCCCAGGCCGTAGCCGAGCCCCAGGCCCAGGCCTGCCGGGCCCTCGTAGCTGGACAGGTTGGCGCACGACAGAGACTTCTTCACATTCTCGCGGTTGAGGTGTAGCACTGGGTCCTTCTGGTAGATGTTGATGTTGTTGTTGTTGTTGAGCGGGTCGCCGAGGGCCACCGGACCGCCCGAGCCTTTCTTGGAGCTGCCCCTCTTCTTCGTCGACGCCACCAGCCGTTTCCATGTCAGCGCCGGGAGGAAGATGGACTGGCCCCGCTTCAGGCCGCGGTCTTTCTGGGTGTTGAGGGAGCGGCTGCTGAGGCTCGGGTAGTGGCTGAGCGAGCCCGGCCGGTTGTCATAGTAGCTTGATTTCCGAGAGCCAGGCGACAGCGATAGTACAGTGCCCATGGTGAGTCAGTGCTTCAGAGATTATGCTGCCTTAATGGGGTTGAGAGAGGTGAGGATGTCTGAGGCACAGCTCCCTCCTCTTTTATTTCTTAAAATCCAGAGGATGTGAACGCGCTACAGAGAAACTGGGTGAAAAGATGAGTGGTTCAGACATGTCAAGGTAAGCTGGACCGGTCTCCACGCTGAATGGTAGATTAAATTTAAATGACTGTGGTAACACAGAGATTACCTGTAACATAAAAACACAGATGAGGAGAGAATTTTAACTCGTGGGCAGTAAAACAAACGTGTCAAATTATACAGCTCTTGATCTAAACCCCTGTCTAATGCAACTATGCCATATAAAAACACCTTAGTAGCTGTTAGTCTGCAGCCTATAGGGAAATCTATGCAATGCACTTCCATTCTGTGATGTTATTCTTGTGAGACTCATAGAGTTTAAACTATTAAAATGATTTATATCTCCCTCATGCTGATCAAATTCAGGCGGCACTTTCGCGTCGTGCGCAATGGAGAATATACTGTATAGTCTATTTGAGTACAAGCTGTTCCTCTCCATGTAATAAGCTGTGGTATTAAAAGTATAGTTTCCATTCCCAACACCCCTTTTCAGAAAACTACTAGAATAGTGACGTTCCAAAAACGTTATTATTATAAAAAAAGTTATTCACATTCAATGCGAACATTAGATACTATCGTCTTCTTCAATGGGATGCTGTGATGCTCACCTGTTTATTACGAGATGTCCGGGTGCGAGACGACTGCCGCAGTCTGCGATGGTGCAAAGGCAGAAGAAACGCAAAAAAAAGTGCAACAAATCCGCCGTTTATGCAGTAGCTTAATAGCCAAAGTCTCGCACTGACAGCTGGCCAGACGGTTAAATGAACTGTCTGCCAAATCAGAGGCAGAAAGTCACTCTTGCAGGAGCTTTGACCTACTCTTCAAAGATGCCTGGTGTAGAATAACGCGTCGGTCTTTCCCAGGTTGGGTGCAGGTGTCATCCTCTGCTGCACCCTAAACCCCGAAGAGTGTGGATGTTGACAATGTTATGATATTTTTCCCTTTAATTTGCGTCTCCATCTCCGAGATGCAAAACGAAATGCAAACTTTCACAGCAATATCTGAGTCCTCTCAATGCATTCCATCTCCTTTCTTACAAAAACAGAGATCCGTGCGTAAAGTCCTTTTTTTAGTCCTCCAATCCAATTTTCTCGTGTAGCTGAGAGCCGGTATACCAGGCTTCAGTTGCCTACTAGCCGGTGATCGGTCCCGGTCGTCCGTATGGACTCAGACATTAGGCTCACTAACCAGTGAGCGCACAGAGCCGCTCATCACACCGCCCCCCCCTGACAGACTCCTCCTAGCCGGGCGCAGCTGCCCCTGACGCACACACAAACACAATAAACAAACAAACACATACACAAACAAACACACCGTCTGCGAAACTTAAATAGGCTTCACTTACCAAATGAATGGTTTCACCCAAATTACATGATTTAAAATAACAGTTGTGTATTGTTATGATTATTATGATATGATTATTATTATTGCTATCATTATGATGATGATGATGATGATTATTATTATTATTATTGTTGGTAAAATAATAATTATTGTTAGTATTAGTAGTATAGGCTATTAGTATTACTATTATTATTATCATTTATAATAGTAGCAGTTGTAGTAGTTGTAGTAGAGTATCAATAGTAGTAATACTAGGAACAGTACAATAAGTAGTACTAGTAGAAGCAGTAGTGGCAGTAGTAGTAGTAGTTGTAACAGTAGTAGTAGCAGTAGTAGTAGAAGTAGTAGTAGTAGTAGCAGCATTTACATTGTACTACAACTTCTCTAATTTGTGAGTAGGATATTTGGTATTTGGAGATAAATTTGCACAAATCATTTTACCAGCACTGCACGAATTAACCCAATTTACATAGAATTTGGTTGTCTAATAAATCAAACCAAATCAAATTAGTGCTATAGGCTATGTGAACTGCAGACTGCACATGGTATAGTATACAGGCCAGTAAAGGCCTTGTGACTCTGAAGTTATAAAGTGGTCTGTCACAAGCCTGAAACATAAGTATTAACCACAGGGAGATAAAATTCTAGGTTCTTATTGAATTTTAGGGACGCTAACTCACAAAGATTAGATTAAGATGAAATATTGCATGAAGATGACATGTCAATAAATAGCTTCAACCCCGTGCCTGGGGGTGTGCGGAGTGAATAAGCCTCCCTCACATGGCCGCAGGTCAGGTCTTATTATGCAACCGTCTTGATAAGGTCATCCTGTATTATAGGTCATGAAGCTCCTGTGTGCTACGGAGTAAGAGGATCATATGCATCTTATGTCTTCAGGGAAGGGAGGGGGCAATAAAATATCAATGGACAAATTGTTTCTTCCGTTACAACACATTGGCCTGCATCACTTGCAGGAACAAACTAAACTGAAGTATGCAGCCAATTAGGGGCTATCGTTCAGATATCCGCTATAGATAATGTCTCTTAATATGGACAGTCTACAAGCTGTATGTCTTGCACCGTCTCTTCGAGGGCCTTGTACAGTAGTTGTCAGTATGAGATGTGTAACCCAATTTGAATTTGGTGATTAAACTGATTTCAATTCTGAATTGGTTAGATTCCTCCTGGAGGATTCCCTCTAGATGTGTGAGAAAAAAACAAACGATACTAACAGGAAGACAAGATAAGGAAGCTTGTAGTTTGCAAAAGGCAACAGAAAAGACACTAAATGCACAAACTGTATGAGGAGAAAAAAGTACAGAAAATAAGAGAACAGAACAGAACAGAACAGAACAGAACAGAACAGAACAGAACAGAACAGAAAATAAAAAAACAGAAGAGAAGGGCAGGGAAGGGAAAATAAGAGAAGGGAAAATAAGAAAACAAGAGAAGAGAAGAGAAACAGAAGAGATGAAAAACATAAAAGCTAGTAAAGTCTCAAAAATTAGGAACTGAACTGTTAATCCTTCCCAAAGCTAAAATAAAACAGTGAATAAAACAACCATAAGAGTGACTAAGACGACCGTAACAAATAACTTCTTCAGGGGTTCTTCTTTGCCAAAAGCATGTTGGTTAAAGCGAGTCGCGTGACTGAGCATGAATCACTCCATAACCTTGTAGAATATGTCTAAAAGCTTGTCTGGCAGCGTTTCAAACAGCTGTCCATCGCATTTATTACTGACTCATCCCGGTAGAGTGAAACATTACTTTTATCTACCAGGAAGACCTAACTCCCCCGCTGCTGTGCCATCAGTTAAGTGGCTCTGTGCTTCACTGGCCTATATAAAACACTGTGTGACCAGTTTGAGCAAGCAGACAAACAACTTTGCATCCCTCTCTGGCATAAACCCATCTTTGTTTTCTCCTCTATCTGGTTGTATGTGTGAGCTGGCTGATTGGTCACTAGAGCTGTATAGGGGAGATCTCCTCATTCACCAAACACACACATACACACACACACCATCACCACCACCCTGTTCTTTCTGTCTCTTTTTTCTCTCCTGCTCTTCCCTCTCTCTCTCTCTCTCTCTCTCTCTCACTCTCTCCCTCCGACAGCTGCAGGACTCCCAGCGTCTCCTGCACAGCTGACCCGGATACTGGCGGCTATGAAAAGAGCTGTTGTTGTCCACTGACACACACGCACGCACACACGCACACACACACACACACAAGAACACACACCAGCAGCTCCAACATCATCCAGACAAGAGGTAGAAATAGGAGCATGAACCTGTTATGGTTGTTGGTTGTCTTTCCTACAGTAATCACTGTTTTTGCACATCTACTATATCTGTTTTTGCACATCTACTATATCTATATGTACAGTATTATCTATACTATATGTATCATAGTGAGAAAGCTTCCTATTCTAAACCCCATTTCAACACTTTTTTAATCCAGAGATTAAAGTGTATGCATGGCACAAAATTATGTCTGAGCCTCAGGCATCGGTTGTATGGAATCAGCTGATATTAAAACTGTTGTTAATTGGGTCAGATATCAAAAATTTCCAAGGTTACCTTCCAGAGAGAGTTGACTTGGATTCTTGTTTTGCCATAAAGTTGCTCTCTTTTTCCAAAGAGGGTAAGCATTTATTTTCCTATACTAATGTTGGGTCTGAAATTAGTTGGTATAATTCGCTGTTGTTTGACCTACTTCCATTATGTAATTGTGATTTCTACTTTCATGTCCTGCATTTTGCTGTAGGGGAAAAGACTGGTGCGGTCAATGAAACTAATTGTTTTGTGCTTTGTTGTTTTTTCAGTACTGTTTTTTTTTTTGCACCAGGGCTTCTTTTACAAACGAGGCGCAGCAGCATGTATTTGGTCTCATCACACACTTTCATCCCGTTCCAAATGCACAGCGGATCTGTCTTGCCTTTTTGTCACACACCCACTGTTTTAACTGAGCAGAATGCACTGAAATGAAACCTAAAATGTGTTTTCCGTACCAGCAGGGGCTACTGTTTCCTCAGACCAGTTACTGCAAATTGTTTTTTTTTTCATAGTGTAATTATGTCTCTGTGGTTTACTGCTTGCTTCTATTTTCTTTGGCCACATTATTGCATGTTGCTGAATGTATTTGTTGTAAAAATGCATCAAGCTGTTATTTATCTCTCTTGTTTCCTTAAATTGCTGAATACTTTACTACCTGATAGCCTGGATGAACACATTGACTGTGTGTTGTTGTCTCGACTGGCATCCTTTCATCTCGACTTTATCTATGCAGGCTCTTTGGCTTCAGTCAATTCATGCATAGCAATAACCGGGGCACTTCAGGTTAGCAAAGAGCCCACCCACGGCTCTTTAGGGAAGGAAACAGAGGGAGCCGCAAAAAGTCAGGTCACAACACAATGCGGCACATCATTTACAAAACTAAAAAACACCAGTAATCAAAATGAAAACAAGGAGGAAAAGCATGTAGGAAGAGGGAATCAGAAAAGAGAGAAAACCAGGGCAGTGATTTAACAGAAAGGAGTGGGTGAAAGACATGAAAAAGAGGACACAGACGGAGGGGAATAGAGTGAGAGAGATGGAGGAAAGCAGGATGCAGGGGAGGAGAGAAATGGTGAGGGCGGAAAAAAGAGGACACAGACGGGAAAGGAAGGATTGATAGAGAGGGAGAGAGAGAATAATGGTGGGGAGGGAGAACGAGGGCACAGACGGGTAGAGAGGCACAGTAAGCTCAGCTGTGGCTGCTGGAGTCAGACAGGTTCACCTGATGACACATCTGTCTGTCTGACTGACCAGACTCTAATCTGCCTCTTAAAGACCTGCAGAGCAGCAGAGAGGAGAGAGGAGAGGGACTACTGCACTCCACAGTATGGTTAGACCGATATATCAGGCCGATATTGGCCTATTATTAAATATCAAATGTCGGGCATGTTGTCCACTGCCGATATGAAGGAGGTTCCTCCCTGATCACTGTTACATCAAAACTGTCTGTAACAGCCTGTTTGTTGTACATTAATTTTTCATTTAATGTCCCTAATGTATCCCACAGTTTCCCCTGCCATTGGTCACCATGCTTTAAAGATAGAATTTCATTTCATGACACATCAATTTTCATTAGTCTGGGTTTCAGTGGAGAGTTTTAGTGTCCCAGGATGGTCTAAATGCTGTTTCAGAGGCTTTTCCAGACTGATGAGAATAAAACTCTGGGGGAAACACTGGATACTTACACTTTTTTGGCATGTAAATGGTCAAATTTCAGTATCAGTATTGGCCTTCAAAAACCCATATCAGTCGAACCCTGCGCGACAGTCTCATCACTAAATGCGGGGCTGTAAACGTGGGGATGATGTAGTTGTTTACCCAGACATTGAAATTCTTCACCATTTAAGTGAAACTGAAATATTGCTCATCATAGCTCATGTTTCATGAGTCATTTGCAGTGCACGTCCGTTCTGCTGTGTTGCACAGCTTACATGTGTGGTGATACCGCACTCTAGTGGACAATACAAGTCTGTACTTTCCAAATCAATTTCTACCCTGGAAAAATCAGATTTGAATCTAAGGTTATGTGGTGATGAGGAATGGTAATTTCATCTAATTATAAGGCCATATAAAAGTCCACATTACAGGCTACAAGGTGAGGTAGATAGGGTTAAATTTCCACTGTGGTCACCCATCCACTCGTAGTAGGGGCTTTGGATAAAAGTGTCCAGCAACTGCCATAGCCTATATTAACATAGGCCTATGTTGTCTTCATATGCAGAGTTACTATTTCTGTACATATAGCCTAAAGTGAGAAACAATCATTCTTGCCTCAAAATGTGAAAGACTGGCTTCAGCTGAGAGAGAAACAGATCCCCAAAGTGTCTGTGGAGTCTGTGGTTTCCTGATCAAAGAGTGTATATGGGAGTATCTTGTCATTACAGTCAACATACAGTTTTAATCACCCAACTTTATTGTGAAATTTCATTGAACAAATGTAATTCGTTAATACATGCACAACACTTAATTTTACAATTTCAGTAGAGGCTCGTTGTCTTTTCATCATGTAGGCGCGAGGAGATCCGATTAGGCAGAGGTGACAGGTGTGTGTTAGCAAGTCTCGAGAAAATAACGTTAGCTAAAATGCCTCATCACAAAAAAATACGTAATTTCCAAAAAACGGAAAAATAAACCAGTAAATAAAAAACGTAAGCAAGAGAAGGATGTTTACAAACTGCCCTAGCTTTTTAACTTCACCCACCAGCCCTGGTCAGGTCCACCTGTCGCCGGGAGGAGCAGCAGAGAGACGTTTTTTTTTTTTTTTTTTTTTGCTGAAGATGCTAACCTAGTTTAATACATCCATGATGCTAACAGCTGCTAGCTAGCTGTGGCTGCTAGCATCACCTCTCCACCTGCTGACTGACTGCAACACAGGAAGTTCAGAGCCAGTTTGCCTGCCAGGTAATAAATATTTATGCTATTCTACAGACTCTGTTTCAACGAATTACAGTCAAGTTGATGTTAGTGCTACTGACAGCCAATTTGCTGTCTAACGTTAGCTCTATCTAACTAATTTTAGTTAGCTGATGTTCCTTTTTGTTACTTTTCTCCCTAAGTCTGTCCATGCAATACAAGCTGTATCCGGACATAGTATTTCTGATGCTCTCACGAAAGATTAATGCTGTATTTCATTCACTCCATATCAGTCCTGACTCTTTATCAGAGGAGGTCTGAAAAGTGCTGCTGAATTATTCATTTTATATTATTATATATATCTTATATTAAAATGATCCTTACAACTTCCAATTTCTTAATTACAGTAAAGTGTAATAGTGTAAATGTATTTGGCACTCATTATTCATTCAGTTTACCACCAAATACAACAGGCTGGATCTCTATAACCAAAACTGTATGTGCGTATACTGTATAGTTGCCCAAAATGTGTTCACTTTAAGATTTTAACATATTAAAATTGGCACTTTTTCATTTTAACATGGAAGTCATCAGGAAAATTGGCAGGAGAAACTCAATTCATGTATTCTACAGAAATTTTCTGAAGCGTAACTCTAACTGCATAATATCCTATTATCCTAATATCCATAATATCCTAATATCCCATTGAGATGCACTGAGGGGGCCTGGAACTGGCTAAAATAGCAAAAAAAAGGTAGATTAAAAATGATTTTGAAGGAAAATATCATTCAAATGTATGCTTCACATATATCTAGAGAAATACATGTACACAGAGGTTTGCAAAGATAGAAAAACAAAATAAAAACAAAATAAAATTCAGAAATGTGTCACATGTCAAGGGAGGTGGGTGAATAATTTTTGTTATTTTTTTGAGCCAGTTCTTGCTTTTGCGTTTTCTCTCCCCGTTCCCCTTAGTGAATTCAGAAAGATTTGACTTTATTTCTACAATCCTTTGACAGGATAACATACTATATGATCACCAAGATCTTGATTTTTAGTATCTCTTTAGGACTTGAGATTCAGATACACAGAAACATAAAGTTTATTGTCCCTTGGGTGTTTAAATATGTACAGGAATTTGTTCTGGTGGCACTGCTGCAGAGAGATATTGACAAGTTAGACATTTCAAGACATGATAGACAGTACATATCAATCTTCACATATAGCCTACATTCAATCAGCATGCAGTCACTATGAGAATTGAGGTGGCATAGCGCACAGTATGGTCAGATAGATAGAAAGACAGAGAGATAGATGGATAACAAGCTATCAAAGATATATTTATCTCTTCAAATGGACACTTGTAGGCTCTCAGTGTTGGTAAAACTGAGGTCTGGACCTACTTCAGTATTTCTAAAGATGAACCTAGCACTAGAGACTTAACTCTGCTTAACACTAGATGGCACTAGATACTTATGATACTGTTTTATTCCATTGGCTGTGTGCCATTGCTAGTCTGCACATTGATTTATTTGAAATCCTTGGGTGCCAGTTTAGCTTGGACATAATATACACCGGCAATATACTGAACGCCTTTTATTGTACCACTGAGCATGGCAACAGTAGTAAAATTAAGAAATTGATTGTCCCAAATTAAGTACATGTTTTGCGGCCAGCAGTATTTTATGTCAAAGCTTTTACCAGCACTGTATTCATGTTAGTCATTGGTATCTTACAGTTGATATCAGAAATGGAATCAGTAAGACCAGATACATAAATTCCCACCACATACTGGTATATGATTATTTACTGGTATGCTAATGCAGTGTTTCCCAAAGTGGGGCCCGGGGACTCCAGGGGTCCTTGAGGGGGTTCAAGGCGGTCCCCTGCAAAAATGAGGAGTAGTTTAATAATTCACTTAAATTATCCCAGTTGGAGAAAGTATTATAATGACTATTTAAATCACAAGAGGCTTCACTCACAGAACTATTATCTCTCCATGTGCAGTGTAGACAATTGAACAGTTCAACACTTAATCAACAGAAGCAAAAAATCTTAAGACAAAATGGGAAAATCTCATTAAATGGAGGTCCATAGCCTAATGTGTGTCTTTTCGGGGGTCTGTGACTTGAATAAGTTTGAGAACTCCTGGTATACACAGTTAAATAAGTGCACCAAATCATATCTAACAACAAATATCCCCTCAGATGGGGTTCCTCATGGTCCTTCACACAAAAACCCCTGTGTTAAAAGTTTGTTTTGAAATATTCACGGTCAGTTTGTACCTCCTAATTCTAAGTTAGCTAAAGTTTCTATATTCCCTGCCTCATAGCTTCCTGTATGCCTGTGTGTCCTTCTGTTTGTGTGTGTATGTGTCGGCCTATCTGTCTGTCTTTGTTCGTGACCATCATGGCCTGGAGGAGGAGGAGGAGGAGGGGGGGGGGGTCAAACCTGTTAACCTCTCCATTGAACAACACATCATCAGGGAGAGACAACATGCAATTCGCTACACCTAAGGCACACAACCAGACACCCCGATCCCACAGGCAGAACGTACCTTTCAGCGCCAAGCAAACATTTGATCCGTAGGGGGGGATCAGCCCCCCTAAAACCCTCATCCCCCATTAGCTCAACGTGTTTCACTCCATTGCATGTTTCTATGGTGTACAGATTGAATAGATCGGATAGACCTGATGGCAACATGAAGAAAAGATTTATCTATTGAAAGAATACCACAACCCATTACCAAGCAGCTTCAAAACAGGCATTCATGGCTATGACTCCAGTGTGGTAATAGATATGACATTGGCTGTGTATTTAGGGTGTGAGGGGATTTATGGGACCAGAGAGTGGAGCCTTTCACCCCCTTTTTTGGGATTTTTGGACAATTTGTTTGTTGTTGCAAAGCAGCCTGTGGTGTTAACCCATGACCCCGGTGCCCCTTGACCCACAGGAACGACAGCTCCATCCACGCGTCAGGGAGAAGGGCTGTCACAACGGAAACATCCAGATCACGGGCCGGGCTGATGAGGGGGTGTGGGGGGTTGGTGGGGGGTGAGGCAGGGACAATTAGGTAGGTGTAGCTCACACAGGATCAAATGCACCGCGTGAGTTAAGAATGCAGGCTACCGGATCTGTCTGGAGGAAAAGTGTGAGTGGATACCGTTGGCTGAAGAGGAGACTGTGGATTAAGAGATTGACCTTTCATGAGGCTTCTCAGAGCGAGTGCTGTGTCCAGTGAACAGGCTGAATGACTGACGATTTGATTAAGCTCAAACTGTTGTGTAATATGCAAACTGGGATGTGTTATATTAAAAGAATCCCTCACTTTTGCAGCAAAAACACTGATGAATAATTTTATAATAAAGACAAGTTCGCCGTCCGTTGATTTAGTGGTTTCTTTAATGATACATGCATGGAGAGAAGTACATCATAGCAAAGGGAATGGCGCAGTTCTCTAACGAGGGTTAGACTAACCAGGCTTATATCTCCTTGGACAAGGACAGCCACCTGCAACCCTCCCCCCCTAGACAAAGCATTGTCTCATGATCTTAACACTGTCATAGTTGTATGGATGTTGTATCAGTGTGTCTCAGGAACAATAGTATCTTTTCTGTGTATGACAGTCATAAACCCTCACATGGAAGCACATGATAATCAATACATTGGAACAAACAACGGGCATACATACATAATACATATTTTCCTATATTTACCCCCTCTGAGCCTATAAAGGCTCATATTCAAAATATGTAGAGTTGCCATTGAACCATGAAATATTAAAATATTGTCTGAGAGTAATCACACAACAGGCATATAATAATCAATTAAGTAATGAAAGAATATATACTGATTATGATTATAAAAGTAAATAATGTATAAAAAAATATATGGTTACAACTAAATCCACTCAATATGTCTTATGAGTTCCATATGTCAGCCAAGCGACTGAAATTAAATTTAAAACAAATACATGAACAAAATGGAGGTCAACAGACATAAAGGTATACACACTGGCCAAACATTTCCTCCCCCCTTTGACAAGGGAAAAGTAAAAGACCGAGTGGGCATCTATTGATGCGTCTAATAAATCCACATTCAGGACAAAAACCCTCATGATATTAGTAACAGGGAAAAATCCCAAATGATGCTCAGTTCAACACAATCATCATCGTCTTTAAAGGCAGTAGTGTACGTGTCAATATTCAGTAGAGTGAATGCATAGTAGTTGGAAACATAGCACAGACCCTAGCATTGTCATAAACCGTCATTAGAGTGTATCACCATCATTATCACAGTCAACATTGTCATAGTCATAGTCATAGTAGTCTTGGGCATTATACATAACATCAGGATACTTTAGGGGTGCCCAAAGCCTTACAATGCATCTGAAATAGTTAAGTGTAGATGTTGGTCATAGGCAGAGCGTCTTGTCCTGGTTCCGTCGATCTCTTCTCCCCAAGAAGAGATCGACGGTGTTATCAATGTGCGTGTCGGTGTTGGGAATAAGTGAGCTTGCGCGCTCCGGCTCCATCGATGATCTTGGATCGCCTGCAGATACCAGGATGAAGATCAGGAGTGGCACCACGATGCAGCCCATAGCAAGGAGGCATCCTATCAGGGAGCTGTTCCACTGGGTCCATCTGGTTTTTCCCCCGTCACCTCTGGGGTTAGACATCTTTTGCAGTGGGAGCCATGAGTCCATGTCAGCTTGCCTGCTACTTTTACTGCTGTATCACTGGTCAGCAACACCCGGAAGGGACCTTTCCACTGAGGAGACAAACAAGAACACTTGCCAACTGATTTTATCCAAACATATTCTCCTGCCTGGAAAGGATGTTTGGGCCCCTCCGCTGCTGGCGGGAATGCTGCTGCCACCTGTGAACTGGATTTTTTCAACTGAGCAGTTAGTGCAGACATATATTGCAGGGTCGTTTCATCTGTCCATTGTAGAGTCACCTGCTGTGGTGTAAGAGGAGGTGAGGACCCTGTTGACATTGGTCGCCCCATGAGGATCTCATGAGGAGACAATCCCGTTGTTCTGTTGGGAGAAGAGACATTAGTACAAGAGGAAGAGCATCTGGCCATTTGATTCCTGCCTCAGCTGTTAATTTACCAAGTCTCTGTTTCAACGCACCGTTCATGTGTTCTACCAATCCTGAAGCCTCAGGATGGTATGGCGTATGTAATTGCTAGTTTATTCCTAGGACTTTACACAACTGTTTGATAACAGTGTGAGTGAAGTGAGTTCCTCTATCACTGTTCAAGGACTTTGGGATGCCAAACCTAGGAATGATTTGTTGTACTAGTAGCTTAACTACTGACTTGGCATCACATTTTCTAGAGGGCATTGCCTCTATCCATCTGGAAAACATATCAACACACACAAGGATATATTTATATCCCTATGCACTAGGCATATTTACATAATCTATTTGCATATTTACAAATGGCCCTGACGGTACTGGTAAGCGGCTTTGTTTTATTACTGCTTTTGGTTGCCCTGCATTGTGTTGTTGACATTTCATACATCTAGCACAAAAATCTGCTGTTGGTATGGTCACTCCAGGGGTGAAAGTGGCAGAGAACATGGGCAAATTATACAACCGTCAGGGTGGAGCCACAGGCCAGACTCTGAGGGGTAGCAACCTTTCTTATGCCAAACAGCCTGTTCCACTTCATCAGCATTGGACTGCGCCACAATGACATCATTAAGGTACGGTGCTGGCAGAAGCATAGGTTGCACTTGAGGACATTGGGGAACCACAATAGATTGCAATAGATTGTCAACCAGAACATGATGTGTTAATGGACCACCTGATAAAGTGATGAAACCGCGGTGTTTCCATAACATCCCAAAATCATGAACTATACCAAAAGCATATATGGAATCTGTATAAATGGTAGTGGTTTTATTAGTAGCTAAAATACATGCCCTAGTCAGTGCAAATACTTCTGTCATTTGAGCAGATGTTCCAGGCAGTAGTGCTGCAGATTCTAGCACATCAAAATTTGCTGCTACTGCATAGCCTATATACTCTATATCAGAAAGGCGTGATGAACTGCCATCTATATAAAGAATTAAATCAGGGTTGATCAACGGTGTTTGTTGCAAATCTGGACGCAGTGTTGTAGCAGACTCAACAACCTTTTCACAATTATGGGGTGTAATATCATTATCAGTAGTGTCTGATGGAGGTAGAAGGGTAGCTGGATTAACAACTGGCGACCTAACAACAGTGACATTAGCATGACCTAAAATAGCAACTTCATATTGTGAACAGCGTGCAACAGTGAAGTGTTGTGTGGCCGTCTTCTGGAGGAGAATTTGTACTGCATGAGATACATAGACAGTGCATTTTGAATCTAGTACAATGGGAGTACTTTTCTCAATCATTAATGCAGTGGCAGCAATAGACCATAGACAACCAGGATGACCACGAACCACAGCAGGGAGTTGAGCTGAATAGTATGCAATCGGGCGTTTGCCATTACCATGTTGTTGTGCCAGGATACCAGTTGCAAACCCCTCTCTCTCTCAGCCACAAAGATATGACAAGGCAATGTGTGGTCAAGGATACCTAAACCTGGAGCAGCGTCATTGGGAGCTGTGCGGTCAGTCACTGCTGGTCTCAGCACAGCATCCATGGAGTGATAATCGAAGATCCACTGCCTGCAATAGTTACACATGCCTAGAAAAGAATTCAGTTCTTTCTTTGTGTGAGGTTTTGTCAGGGAAGAGAGGGCAGCAACTCTGGATGGAGGGAGTAGTACAGAGAACATGGCCCATATTGTCAACCTTGGGAAGACAAAACTGGAGTTTATTCAGTATTTATTTCTCAGCTAGGGTGGTCAAGAGCATGATGGAGTCTGTTGTGCAGGCTGAGTGAGATGGAGAGGCTATCAACAGATCATCAGTGTACTATATCAATGTACTGCCGCCTGGCAATTCCAAGTCTTTCAGATCTCATCTGACAGCTGCTGCATACACAGTCGGACTCTCAGTGTAGCCCTATGGTAACCTGGTCCAGGTGTATTGCTGACCATCATAAGTAAACGTAAATAGATATTGTGAATCTGGATGTAATGGAATTGAAAAGAAGGTGGAACACAAGTCAACAACTGTGTAATAGGTGCTGTTCGCAGGAATACTTGTCAAAATTGCCAAAACATCTGGGACTATGGGAGCTGTGGGAACAACACATTTATCTCTCTCAGGTCCTGTACAAATCTCCATGAATCTGGTCTATTAGGCTTTGGAATTAGACTTTTTCAGCTGAGGGGGAGCAAACTTTATCATTTGTTAACGCCATATAGGTGCTTTGTTCTGGCCTTGCGCTCTCCACACTCTCCTTTTTCTCAATTTCTTCTTGTTTATCTTTTACTGGAACTGTCCGTTCGTCCTGCCTCCCTTCCACTGCACCCAGTTCATTATCTGGCCTTTGTTGTGTCTGAACTGCGGCAGCAAGTGTGAGAATATCGTCATTAATGTCTGGGATATATAGGATACATTCCAGCCGATGTAAGTGGCTCTGGAGTGCGAGTTAGATTTATCAGAACTTCAGCTGTATTGTGCATGCCGACAGACATCAACTTTTTAATACATTTGTTAACAACAGGGTTAATTTCTCTTTTTGCCCATGTACCAAAAGCCATCATTGTCTGTTTTTGTAAGTTTTCTGGATGGAAATCTCCTGTTTTGTCAGTCCTGCACTCCAACAGAATTGTGTTAAATGTTCAGCATCTGTCTGCTCTGATGCTACATTCATTGCCATTTGTAATTTAGCTGGCCACCTTTTTACTTCTTTTTGAGTTAGTTTTGGATCGGTTGTGTTGGTTATTATGGCGGTGCGTGGACCAACAGTCCCACACTTTGTCATAATAACTTTGTGTCTTTTTGTCAAAAGAAGCCTCATCCAACTTAGTTTTTAAACCCATCAGAATATTTTTGTCCCACGTTCCTGTTTTTGGAAATTTTCCCTTTGTCATTTCTTACCATTCCTGTAGTACTGTTAACGCAGCCCATATTTTCTATACATCAGCAGAGGTTCCTGGAGGGGGTTTTAAACTCTGTTCTTTTTCATTACTTTTATCATTTACATCCTTTGACCTTTTCTTATCTTTCTTCTCCTTTACGTTCCTCTTTCCCTCCTCCAACATTTTACTGTTATTAGTACCCATGTATATTATGTCATCAGTACTCATGTATACAAGGAAGCAAGGAAGCCTGCAGGGTCAAAGAAGAAGGACGTTTAGGACCGTATTCGTACCTCCTGAGGACCGGATTCACGTCCGTGTCCTTGGCTTGTTTCCAAAGCGACTTCAAACAGGAGAAAAAATATGATGGTCCCCTATGCCAGATTATATCTTCATATAATATAACATACACAATATTACAGATTCCTTTCCTGTATTGAAACCAAAAATTCTTTGATCAACAAAATGATAGGTAGCAGTTTCCCCTCTGTTCAGTATTTAGTGCGATGATGCAATGTTAGCTTGTGTCATCCACCAAGTATCCACAGTGTGCTATATGTATGTTAAGTGTTAGTATAAACCATAGGGAAAAAAATTGAGAAACTATGCTGAAACTATACTATCATCTTCTCAATGCACAATTGTAAGAGCTCTAATGCCAAAATAGTCTGTATTTTCCTTCACGGTTCCTGCTTTTACTTCATTGTGTTTATTTTATCAGGCACTGTGCATGAAGCAGATTTTGATGGCCCGCTAAATCTTATCTCTCTTCTTTTTATTTGTGCTGAAAGTCACTTTACAGGGAGGTTATATGATCTGATATTTGTCATTTATTGTTTTTTTCATGTCACATTAGTGTCAGGAACATCTCCATTTACCCGGCTGATATGTGACCGAGTTTGGCCTCTGTGGCTGATTGACTGTAGGGATTTTTATTGTAGTCTGTTTAACATTCTGGCTGTCAGGAGGAGAATAGAGAGGGGTGGAGAGGGGTGGAGAGGTGGGCGACCACAAACATCTCTGTGCCAGCACAATGCCACACATGCATCAAACAGGGGCACATTATCTTCAAAGCCTGTCGCCTCCAACATGTGATATGGCCAGGACCTCAAAAAAAACGGCAGACATCTTGCATTCCGCAGGCCATTCCACAAAGTACAATAACTTCCTAGAATTCTTAGACCCTCGACGGCGGAGCCAGGGCACATCCTGTTGTCCTTGCAGCGCTTCCTGCTCATGGAGCTCAATCAGTCTTTGCCGTTGCCATGGCCACTGGAAAACACTGTGCTGCTGCAGGGGTCCGTTTGCACGCCAATAGGTAATGTTAAGATGATTATGGAAGGGAAGAAGTTGTACTGAAATTTCAAAGACAGAAACAGTATGAGGTCCTTTGATCTACAGAAATTGTGACTCATTGCAGTGAAGAGATGTGGCAAGATTCCCACAGTTAGATCATGGTTGCCTCAATTTCCAATTAGTTTACCTGTGCCATTTTAGAGCCCCTCAGGTTATAAGTAAGATGCATATTTGCATGCTGACTACAATATTGGTAAATGTGTGTCAGGGTACCAACTGTGGTTCAGATGATTCTTCGCTTATGAGCTGTCCATCCATCATGGTCTGATCCAATTATGAATTTTGCTGCACACAGCTGTAACATAATATCTTTTTTCTTGTCTTGTGCAAGAATGTTGGAGATCTCGCCTTACATGGCATACTAGCACTCTCTCTGTCAGTCACTCTCTTTAGTACATGAGTATGTGTTGTGTGCCTGTGCATACATGCTTGTGTTGCATACTTGTCTGTGTGCATATGCATTTTTTTGGATGTGTCTGTGGATACATGTCTGTATTTTGTGTTTTGTGTGACGTGCCATGCCATGGCCGCATATAATCTTCTTCTGCACAGTGTTTGGTTATGATATGTTTCATAACCGCATTCTTGCTGCCAGCCTGGCATTCGTTTTTCACCTTCAGGCATGGCTGTCCTGGCCAAGCTTTCATCCTTCTCTGTCAGAGAGAGAGAGAGAAAGTAAGCAAACTCTCCTGGGTATATGCTAACCCTGGGGGGATGCATTCAATTCTGCTTCCTGCACTGCTGCGTCTTTCCAAGAGTCCACAAGTCAGGGGAAATAAGACTGGCAACAAGCCCATTTAAAGGGATGTTCAGCAGGTCAATAGAACTGGCCCTGTTTCAGAGGTTATTAAGCAGCATTTTTAACGTATTTGTAGCTTTTTTGGCCGGGTTTGTATATTGCTCTTTATAAGAATTTTTCATTTTTTGAGTTGGCCAATTTGTAACCGTCACTCCACCTGAACCTCACCTGCAAGTCTCCTGTTACTCAACGGTGGCTTTGAAAATAGAGGAGGGATGTTACAAGCCCTCATACCCTGATGGGATAAGGATGAGCGGCCATTTGGAATGGGAAGAGATAGCAGACAGAGTTCATGACATCATGCACCAGGAAGGTGAAAGCTCCTCGCCTCGGGTTGGGCTCGGCCCATATGCAGGCAGGCTGCACACGCCTCTGTCTGCTGCCAGTAAACATGGTGGCTGACACCGCCTCTCTTTCTGGGCGCTCCAGTGCTTTAGTGCTGGAATGTTCCGACTTTGTTTAGTTTGTTTTATCATGCAGACTGCCTGGGCTGGACCCACTTGGGATGGGCAGCATAGGAAACTTTCCCTTTACAGTATCTCAGAATGCCAAATTCTTGGAGGCTTTCATGAAACATCATCTCATCTCTATTTTTTGGGATAAATAATCAAATAATTTAATTGCGCTATCTTTTCCCTGAATCATTCAGTTAATTGTCTAGATTATGTAACAGCACTCCTGACCTTTTGTAGCGATGTTTTCTTTTTTTTAAACTATTCATTTCTGAAAGCATGGCCTTAGGTCTTCTGGTAACATTATCTGGCACAGTACTACACCTGAATAACAGAGAGGAGATTTGATGGGCAGAACTGGAACTTAGCGATGATGAGGGTATTCGTGACTGTACACTTTTCCTCAAGAATTTATCCCGTATCTTGTCATGCTGAGGAGTTTTCACGCCTTGTGGATTGAGCGTATCAGGTGGCGTACCGGATGCGTGTGTCTCGGCCTCGGTGTAGTTATCATAAGATATACTTGAGATCAGGTTGTTATCTCAAGTGCCCCTATACAACGGATCCCACGCGTGACAAACAACCACAAACAACATTTTAATATAGCAACAGGTTTTTATAGTTGACGCCTGTTTGGCTGTAGTGGTGATTTTAGTGGTGGTTTTACTCTCTCTTTCTTATTCTGTTTCTACCTCATCATGGATTGTCAGTATCAAATCCTCCTCCCATATCAAATTAACAGTTATGGAGGTAGACAATCATTGGAGGTGATCTCTTATCTTAGATGGTGCTGAAATCCCCTGACATTTCCAATGATCATGTCAGCTTATACTGTCTGTCTGTCTGTCTGTCTGTCTGAGTCCTAGTCACGAGCCGAAATGTGTTGTTTTTACATTCATTCGTAACTCTTATATGACTCTTATATTTGTTCTCAGTACTGCAAGTGTTGCTGGAAGCTATTCTTCTCCAGTGTCTGAGTCCTAGTGGAAGACATTTTTGGCACGCATCTATTGAGGCACTACTGCCTGTACATACCTTGGGTTTCCATCAGTTAGACATGAGTCAAACGACTGTAAAATTAACTGCGATTATGTCAGCGAAAAGAAATCATTTGTAAACTGTGACCCGGTGCCTTTATCCTAACATTTGACACTTTGAAACAGACTAAATTTGTGCACATCTCGATATTGCTTCAGTCGGATCCAGCGATTTGCGTGTATTCTCCTCTCCTGAACTGAGGGACACCCTTCATTTGCTCTAACATCATCAGTGAAATCCTCTTAAGCCTCTGCTCCTCAGCCTCTGCACGCTCATCAAACGTCACTCAAATATGTTATGATCTTCTAACTGCTTTCCCCAATAGGGTAGCATGTATGGAATGCTGCTTAATGTCACCGGCTGTCAGTCCAAGTTAATGCGAGCCACTCTGTAACACTGCGAATATGTTAAACCCTGTGATGTCATGGCGTGAGAGGTACGAGAGAGAAGCCGTCTGCACGCAATGTTATTAATAGAGTGGTGTGTGTGTGTGTGTGCGCATGTACAGTGTGTGTGTGTGTATCTTTCTATCTGCAAGGAAAGCGTGAGGAATAGGCAATGCATGAGATTTGTACAATCAGGGCCCCCCGGAGGTATTTCACCAGAAGTGCAGATGTGTATAGAGATTAATCCAAATTCAGGAGCACATGTAATAACTTGCGAGTGACTCTTCCCTAGTTTCCCTAGCATTCAGTGTGCTGTAAGTGGGTCCCATATTGTCTTTAAAATTTGAGTGAGTGTTTTGTTACCACTCAGCCAGCGAAAAGAACAGGGACCCGAGTTCATCCTGGAGGGAGTGTTCCCCATCACGCTTTATTTCCCCATCTCAAAACCAAATAAGTAATGGAACAGGTATCAAAGTCGGTTTCACCGCAGACCTCAAACACAACAGAACCTGTCTGCCAATCATAATCTGGGGCACTTCCTTGTCGCTCATTGCTGATCCCTTGATAATGTGGCACAAGTGTGAGAGTGTTCCAGTACAACCTGAATAGCAACCAAACAGCAAACACCAGCAGAACGAACAGCAGAGAGAAAGAGAAAGAGAGGGAGAGAGAGAGGGAGGAGAAATGTGGTTGCGATGCTCATTGTTTCGGAGTCAGCTGACTTCGAGTAACACCGTGTTTTGGAGTGTGCCATAGAACTCGGTGTTACTCGAAGTCAGCTGACTTAGCAGGCTGTCGACCCGCATTCCCGCTCTCTTTTCACTTCAGGTCTTTGAGGGCCCTCGATCTGAAGGGTGCTTTCTCCTGTTATTTCCTCTTCCTTGTGAGTTGCATATCCCATCGGACACCATTTGTTATTTTGCTTGGTTGGAATCTCCTCATGAGGAGTGGAGAGAAGGTGGCTTTGGCTTGTGTGCCAACGTCCCTAGGGCATCTAAAGTTCAGTGAGATTGAATTCTCACTAACTAGGTGTTGACTGGCTTTGACTGGATAGAAAGATACTACATTTTTCTTCCTTGAATCTCTTAGAGGACATTTGAAGTTACTGTCATCCCACCGTCATTTTATTCTCCCTCATTCTATCTCTCATATCTCTGTAAGTATTTTAGCATCCAGGCTGCAATAGTCAATTTTAACGACTACTTTAAATTTTAATTGATGTTTACATTCCAGTTGCAGCTTCATCCTCAGCCCTCTTTTCAGTGATCTCAACTCTTTAGCATGAGGAGAAAAGCTTGTATCTATATTGGTATCTGTATTTGAAATAATTAATCTACGTTAGTGATGATTGCGAGGCCTTGAGACGCAAGTCAGTGCAAACCGCAGGTTTGTTTATGCCAAGTATGCTTCTAAGGAACAGATTCATTTCACTCCTCGTAACCATGGTGTAGGCTGTCAACATTTAACACTGTAGTTTGTCATCAAGAGCTCACCCACAGCATTCCAACCTGTATTATACGGTAAACAATATATTAGATACATGCAAAGCCTGGCCCAAAAAACTGTACAAAAGCGTTCTTTATTAGAGTTGCTTTGGTGCCTTTTCCCTCAGGCCTCCTTTGCTCACTGATGATAATAGTTGATAACCATCTTGGTTGTTTTTCAAATACTGGTTAGCATTTTCATAATATTTTCACTTGGAGAGACCAACAGCCAAGACATTTGACATGAATTGGAAGTCGTCCTGGAATCTCGTCCAAACAGTGGACATACGCAGCTCAGAAAACACAGCCAATCAATTACAGAAGGGGGAAAGGGAAATCGGTCTTGTATATTCTATTATTTCACCTTTATTCCACATTCACAGTAATTGCTCTTTGAGGTTAGCCTTTGCCAGGGTGGAGTAGCAGATACAAGAAAAGGATTTAAAGCGAACAGCATTCCAATAGTTGTTGTCATCTTATGGTTTCCATTACATCAGCGTTGTCTGAGGTGCATAGGCGAGAAAACTGCAGTCAATTAGTGAGACAAATGCATCTTGTCAAGCACATGTCATCATCCTAGATGTTATAACCAGCCCTAACATTTTCTGTTACCTTATTGAGGAACAGCCACTTCTTGTTTCCATGATGCACACAGAATGGTGGTACCTTTGTGATTGGCATTTTGATGTGTAATTTACCGTACATTTTTGCTTTGTCTGGAGATTCCAGTTAATGTATTGTCTTGAACAGCACATTATTATTAGGTGCCTTATTCATTAATGGAACTTTTTATGTGGCTTTGGACAGCTAGCCTGAGCCTCAGCCTGAGGTCCTCATTCAGCATGGCTCTTATCTGCAGGTCTGCAGGAGCTACACTGTGGTTCCTGTTATTGCGATCCCATGTTGTGCAGGCAGATACATGCACCCACTTTGGCTACAGCCAGGCTCTAGCCTTGTTCACCGCCTGACAATTCAGATTGTATAAACGTCGATTGCAGAAAATAAGGATTGTTTGTTATTACAATGCCAGTCCACAGTGGCTTGAGCGTGCGTTGTTTTGACTCTGAGAACAATCAACTGTTGCAATAAAAGCGCACCCTCCCTCTCTCCCCAGCCCGCCTCCCCCCTCTCTCCTCTCACCCCCTTCCCTTCCCTGTTTATTTACAGCAAGGATTCCTCTAAAAATGTCAGGGTTGGATCATCATTGAATAGTTTTACTGGAACAAGGGAAACTCCATTAGCATCGCAATTTATTGGAATCAAGTGGAACAGGAGCCCCTGCTGTTGCCAGCTGTTAACCAGAAGATCTGAATTAGTTGAACAGATTTTATGATTTAATATGCCAATATGTTTATGTACAATACTTTATGTTACAAGACTACAATGGCAGTATCGCTCGTTTGATCTCTGGAAAGTCAGTGTGCAGAGCAGGAAGCAATGCAGTGTGTTTATGGAACAGGTAGCTTGCAGATGAGTAACTCTTTGTAAGAAAGATAAAGACACAAAAGCTTGTTAATTAAATTGCGCCGGAGAGAAACGGTCTGAAATGGAAAACCACTCACTGATGGAGAGTTTGAAAGCTTTTCAGCTTTCCTTTCCAAACTTTCCGTCCTTTCCTATGAGACCAAAGAGGGGGGTGTAGGTGGACGGTGGGTGGTGGAAAGGTGGGAGTCTCTCCTTTCAAAAGGGCCGAGAACAAAACAGGAAACCATCCCCTTGTTTTGGCTCGTAGGTTCTACAAGTGTTTGGAATTTTGAGGAGGTGAATTCACATGTTATTTTCATGTCTGCGCTCAGGTCAGAGCATGCATACACACACACACAAACACACAAACATTCACACACACAGCCACACATGTGTGCACACAGACACACATGCATTCGCACACTTGCATTCACACTCACACACACACAGTGGAGAGAATGTCTGGCATGCCTCGATAAGCAGAGACACGAAGACTGCGAACCCCCGGGGATGTTATGAGGAGCGATCGCTGAATAGACTAAATACGGGGACCCGCTGAGATGGTTGGATCGACCTTGGTCGAATCTGGACTCATGTTCTATATGGGCCAAAGTGCTGTTGATGCTTATGTCTGTATGATTTTGGCTAACAAATTCAGAAAACATCATGACCTCTCTTACGTAATGTAAACTTCACAAGAGGCTGGACTTTTATCTGCCATGTTTTTTTTATTATCTCAGCCTCTTGTTTTGGAACCAAACATAAGCAAAGAGCATGGCCTCTTGGAAAACGTCTTATCACCACCGACAGACACAGTACACAATACAACAGATACGCTATACCTACTGGCATGAGTCCTATTGTTGTTTTGAGAGGGATTTGGGAGTGCGTGCTGTTGTTGTTGTTGTTTTTGTTTCTAGTCAGACGAGGCTGTCCTACTTTCTTGAGGCATCAACCCACAATCTTGTTAAGACATATAGTTGGCATCCTCATTTTATCATCTACTTTCTACCACAGAGGTTAGATGGCATCCTCCACACCCTGACAGCACACCTACTAAACAAAGTCCAGCAGTCAGAGTGACACCTATTCTTCTCTGCTAATGCGAGGGAACCACCCTGGCGGATGCCTTCCTGTAGTTGTCAGTTTTTGCTCCTAGACACATACAGCACAATGTTAAGAGAGATGCCTGTCCTGATATTAAAACATTTAATGCTTCCTATTATTGTGCGCAACAGTTCTGTTTCATCAAGCTATTGAAGCACTTTCAGGGTCACCGCCATCAAGAGAAAGGGGAGTTTGACCTGTAATTGATACAGCAATTGTTTTATTTCCAGTGAAAGCCATCTATCAACCTTTTTCCTTTCTATGGCATAACCTTTGAACACTAACATTAACACTAACACTGGTGCGTAAAGGTTTTTGTTGAGCAGTGTAGACGAATTTGATTAATCTAGATTCAGCATCATTTCTTGTAATTGTTAAAATAAATATTAGATGTCAGAGTAATTAATGATTAACTGGCATTGCATTGTATTGTATTTTTATCAACAAAAAAGAAAAAAAAAGAAAAACTCTCTTGGAAAAACAAACTGAAAGAGTATCCAGCAAGGGGAGACAAAATTTTCTTTTGTTGCCGTGAACCTAACATCTCTCTTGTTACACTGATGTGTGTCTTTGTTTATGTATAGATGTTGTCAATCAGGTTCAATAGCACTGACCTTTGACCCAGGAGAAGTACTTCCAGGTGGGGCCTCTCTGCTCTCGGCCCCTGTCACAGCACACAGACCTCCTGCAGATTCCTGCCCTAAATAAAGAATGATCTGACCGCTCAAAAACGCCGCATGAACTCCATGAGCATGCCGGCTTGGTCATGTGTTGAGTGACATGCGTGAAAAGTCAAAACCTCCGGCCATTTTGAATGATCATCGTATTCTACTGATTATTGTAATACTGAGACATCTTACTTTTAAAATTCCAAGAATTCAGATATTGATCTTGTAGTTTTATGTCCCACCACCATGGTACATCATGGTACATGGTATGTGGGACATTATGTCATCATGGTGGCATGTGTCTGTCTATGTAGGCAGACACACACTTGTGAACACACTAACTCAAGAACAATACATGATAGAAACTTTATACTTACACCACAGGTTCCCCTTGTAGAGTAGATGATCTGATTAGATTGTTGAGCACCTTGCGGCATAAATTTGCATATTAATGAGGAAAAATGTGTTTCTTGAAACTACTACAACTCCTTAATGCTTTGCGATACAGAGTTCACACTCTGTATCTTCATTAATACTGCCCCTGTGTTAGGTGAAGACAATTATTTTGACATAGAAATATTAGTTAATGCAATCAGTGGCCTCATTAGCATAACTGGTTTGTTTAATATATCATGGTGATTATGGCGGGACATCAGGCAGCTCAAGTGCCTCTTGTATTACAAAGGAACTGATCAAAGACGATTTTGCTTGGTTATTTGGTTGACTCCATCCCTTTCCATCACAAACTGCACTGCTTGTGGCTACAGAGGTTGACAGTGTGTCAGCCCGCCACATCTGCAAGACTCGCTTGTGGCTCCAAACATCATCAGCTTAAGATCAGCTGTCAGGCCATCGTTACCCAAATCTGCTCCATGTGTCAGAGGAATGCATGCAGGACAAAGGCTATGGGTTGTTGCATTAGTGAAGCTGGAAAGAAATTATCATTCCCTCCTCCAGAACCTCTGGAATGCTAGTGTGTGAACTGAGGGGTCACTGCGGAGCACGGAGAACATGAATGCAAGGAATTTCTTTTTCCAAAATCCTTAGCAGGTGCCTGCGAGCATACTTACTGTACATGTAATCTTCCCTGAGGGGACTTTGGCGCCCCTGATATCATGCAAGTCTCCCTGCGACTCTTAGTCATGTCATATTTCGTCTCTGCTTCACCTGCATTCTCTCTGTCTCCCAGCGTATCTGCGTGCTAAACGTTAAGCCGGAGTTAGCGAGCAGAAAGACATGTGCAACAGACTCGTACTCTCGACACTGGGGCGTGCCAGATGCCACCTTTGAAGTGGATTCCTAAAGTATGGAAAATAGCTCGGTCATTAACTCCACCTGCTACGCTGAAAACATTCCAGAGGAGCATTTGGGAGCGAAACTGAAACATAAAACATTCAAAATGCTTAAAAAGTGGAGTGACACAGTTATGCAAGACAATCTTTGCCACGTTTTTCAGCTGATTTCACTCGACCCGAACACAGCGGGTCATGGAAAGTTTGCAGCACTCAGAGAGAACTCAGAGGAGGTCGCTCGCCCGTAACAGTCGAGCGAACAAACTAACTCATCAGCGTTAAGATGATGCTGAGACAGGCAGCAGGCTAAGGAAGGAGATGCTGTTTCACTGTGTGGTGGTGAATGAATGATGCCAGGTGCCATCTGTGCTGAGCAGACCCCACAAGCTGCACTGGGTCTAGTTAAGAGGTGTTTCCTCTCGTTTCTGTCCTCACATTCAATCGGTTTGTCTGACTGAGTTCCAGTCCGCAGACCAGGAATCACCAAGGGTCCTGTTGTTGAATTCCATCTCCTTCTCTTCTTCCTCCTCCTCCTGTTTCTCTTCCTCCTGCTCTTTCACCCTTACTCTCTGATCAGAAATGGAGCTTGATTAAACCGAGGTAGATTGTAGTCCTGCCTCGGTCAAATAATAAGTCTCTCTTGTTGCTATCTTGTACATAATGCAGCAGCTGAGATACTTACTGGAACAAAAACACAAGATCACATCACCCTGATTTTAGCATTGTTACATTGGCTACCTGTTAGTTTTAGAATTTGCATTTAAAGGATAATTCTGTTTTTTTGTTGTTTTTTTTTAGGTTTGTCTTGGTTTTAAAGATTGTGGAGGTTGACTCTGTCACATTATTCCTGCTGGTGCCTGCAAACAGTCAGTCAGTCAACAGTGAATTTGGAGATATCAGGGCTCATTTTCCTCCCTTCAGAGGAAGCCATATGCTGCCATTCATTCTTCTACAGAATGAAAAACAACTTCCACAGACATGAAAATAGCCCAGGCTAGGTAATCCATCACAGTAAACATGACGCCTTAATTTGGTTTTGTCAAAGTTTCTGTTTAATCGTTATTTTATTGAGTCCGAGTTGAGTGTTTTCATGTCAATCACCTGACACCCACAGGAAGAAATGGAAGTCTCTGCCAGACCATAATCAATCTCAAAACATGTCACCTTACAAACTTCATTGTCACTGTCTTCTTATTTGGGGTGTCTTTGTTAGTCAGGACAGCAGTTAATTTCAAACTAGGTTTGACATCGTAAAGTTTGTATTTTAAAAATGTTGAAAAACAAGTAAATCTATTTACATACAGCATGCGTTGCAAATTGACTGTGGGAAATGTAAACTAGACGTAGACAGAAATAAATGGGCTATAACTCAAGGTGACACCGGTATTCTCCTTGAAGATTTTACTGCTCACATCTAAAGCACAGATGGGTCTGGCACCAAGCTACATCTCAGACCTTTTCACCTCATATGAGCCAGATTGTAGCCTAAGGTCCTCAGGCAGGTTCCTATTGGCTGTTCCAAAATGTAGATTAAAAACAAGAGGTAATCAGGCCGCTGCCATCAGGGCTCCTCGACTTTGAAACAACCTAAATCTGTATCATCATTTGAATCACTTCTTAAAACTAATTTTTATACACTTGCTTTTACCTAATGACCTTCTGCTATTGCTTTTATGACCCCTGCCTTGCTTTTATATCTCCTTTTGCTGTTGTTTTTAATTTTTTTTATCCTTTGTACAGTGCTTTGCAGCTCTGTTTTGAAACAAATAAAATTTATATTATATAATTATTATTAAATAAGTCCTGTACAAGGGGAGCAGATGTTAGAAGCTGAGGGGCGTCAGTCATCCCGACTCCCTCTGGGCATCGCTGGTGCCTCCAACCTCTTTCACCCTAAACCTCCTTAAACCTCCCTCGCCCCCCTCAGCTCTTCTACCCCCTCATCCCGCTGAACCCGTCGTCAGCAGCAGGATTACCCCAGTAAGAAGCTGTCTGTCGACGCCTGTGGCCTGTGGCAGCACGGTAATGGAGCAGTTAAGAGTGTTTTGAGGTGTGTATCTGTCAGGCAGCGCGGGGTGCTGCAGGCTCACGGCTTTGGGATTAGCGTGACAGAGGAGCGAAGGGGCTGTTTCCTCATATTTGAGTTGACTGGGCGACCTCATTGTTGGAGACGTACACCAGCCATTGGTCTGTCTGATCCCCTCAGCAACAGAAGGAATATTTCAGGATATAACTATAAAGTTTATTACACGTGTGTGTGTGTATAGCAGTTGTTTCCGCAGTGTCTTTGATGGCTTTAATCAGCCCACCAGGGGCCTGAACTCTGTGACCTTAAGGCCCAGCTTTGATCCACGGTGTTGTTGCCCGGGGTCTCCGAGGGACGGCTCAGGAATTAGGAGAGAGTCAGGGTCACACCACAAACCGACTAGGGAAACCAGCGCCTTGCCAAAATATTTCACGCTTAGCCAGGCTTTGCCGAAGCTCATTAGCCACGTAACGCAAGGGAGGAGGGAGAGCTGCCGGTGATACCGCCATCAGACCGAGATGAAGAATGTGGATAACGGTGTTTTTAAGGATCTGCCTGCATAGAAATTAAAAATAACAAATGTCCAAATGGAGTCATCTGGAGTTGTAAGCTCTTCAGCAGGTGTTAACGGGGATTAGGATGCACTGACGTTTACTGCCGGGTGAAAACCTTGTATCGCTAAAATTACAAAGTTGACCCAAAGTTCAATCCAAAGTCAGCTCTTAAACACTTAACTTTGTTCTGGCTGTACAGTTATATTTAGCTATATATTTATACCTATTTATACTCCCTGTGCAGTATTCCCTATACCTGTATATATTCCTGCCCCTTATTATTATTTCTCTACTAGTGATTTCCATTGCTTCCCATCAGTGCAACTAGTCAGGTTGCAACAGAGAACCATGTGCATACTGTATAGATAAGAGTTGTATTTTTTTATTTCTATTTTTAGTTTTTCATACTATATTACTTCTTTATATACCACATCATTAAGAGACCTATTCCCTAATTTCTACTTTAAATCTTTTATATGCTTCTTTTATAATTTTGTATTGTTTTATGTTTAATGTGGCCTACAGGAGCAAACCTTATAAATAAATAAAACTGATTCTAATTCTGATTCTATTCAGGGACTCAGAAAAACAGCCTTGTTTTTATCTTGATCACAGTGCAGTTTGGAGTTTATCCAGTGGGTTTTGAGAGGGTTTCATAAGACGGTGGGAGAATTTTCTCCTAAACCACAGAGGAGCATGTAATTCTTCAACTGAAGTTAAAACATTAGTTATATAAAATGTATTATATAATATACAATAAGTTACAAGGTTTTCACATGATGACAACGATATGAAAAATCCTCTGCGCTGCCAGCTGTTACAGCTGACATCAAGGCAGCTCTACTGTTGTCTTTGTATGGATGTCTGTTCAATAAAAAATACCTGGTATCTAATAAACAAAGTTTATAAACAGTGAGGTTAGCAACAGAAATCATTTATCACCACTGGCAGGTGAACTTTCTTGAACAAGCCCGACATCAGCCGGCTATTCACCAAGTCAAATGAGTCGGAAGATGAGCGAGCCGAGCTCGATGAATCAACTTTATGGAATCAATTAAAGATACGTCATTTGTGTATAAAGACAAGTGTGTTACCCCCTGCATCTGTTGTGATTTTGCAGTGTGTACCTTATTCAGCGGTCGGGAAGCATGACAGAAAGACTGGATCATTGTGGTAAACAGCATGATTGATTGGACAGTCTGCTGCTTTACTCAGAAAACCAGTTTTGTTTACAAGTTTTGCATGCATGCAGAATTCAGGATAACGGCGCATATCACTATCATCGCCTTTAGAATAAACTATCTACATCTTTGTGTCCCACTTATCGATATATGTGTATTCAGAATATTACAATGGATACTGAGTTTACACAGACCACAAAAAACTGCAGTACATGCCAACTGTCCTGTAAAATATTGGGTAATGAGGGTAAGGCCTCACCCTGGTTGTTATGAATGAGTGATAATATTGACATGCTCCAGTTCAAAAGCTGATTGACAGGATACTGGTGTGGTCTCACCATAGCGGAGGAGGAAATCCAGTCCAGACAATTAGACAATTAAGTTCTTTGGAAGTATTGCTTTGTTAAAATCACAGCACACCATGCCCACTATAAATAGGTGTATTATGATATTTAGCAAAGGTTTAAATTGCCACAAGCCTGCTCCTGGCCTGTGTTTCTGTGGTTTGACATGATAATCTGTGAGCCCAGTTCACTTGATTTTCCCTCTACCCCATGCTGGCACTTAACACTATAACCTTTCCAGTCAAGTTTTTTCTTCTCTTTCTCACTCCGTTCCCCTTTTTCTTTCAGCCTTTTGTCCCTGACTGTTGTCTCCACCGTCCTTTCAGTCAAAATGTGCTCATTTCAGGTTCAGCGACTAACAAGCAGAGGGGATCAAATACAATGGTGTGAGTCTGAGAAACAGGGTTCAACTCGGTTCCTGTGGAGAGAATGCCGGTGCTTTGCCTGTTTGTAAAAGACAAAAAAATGGAGGAAAAAATTTCCATTAATGGAAAAAGTGTTTAAATCCACTTCATGTAATGAGTAAGGATTATACTGACAAATAGATGTGTAAACAACAGTCATCAACACTAGAGCTGCAACGATTAATCGATTAGTTGTCAACTGTTAAATTAATCGCCAACTATTTTGATAATCGATTAATTGGTTTGAGTAATTTTTTAAGAAAAATAAGTCAAAATTATCTGATTCCAGCTTCTTAAATGTGAAAATTTCCTGGTTTCTTTACTCCTCTATGACAGTAAACTGAATATCTTTGGGTTGTGGACAAAACAAGACATTTGAGGACGTCATCTTGGGCTTTAGGAAACATTTTTCACCATTTTCTGACATTTTATAGACCAAACAACTAATCGATTAATCGAGAAAATAATCGACAGATTAATCGACATTGAAAATAATCGTTAGTTGCAGCCTTAATCAACACAGTGCTAGACAATAAAACATCTTGGAAAATGGATTAATGTGATGAAAAGTCTCTTAGTTTAACATTTATCAAAAAGGTGATAGATACCTCTGTACAATGTCAGTAATCCATCCCCAGTAGTCCTTTGTGCATTTATCCTATTTCCATCCCATATTCAAAATGCAGGAAATTAGTCCTTGAATGTATGTGTTACAACCGGATTACTATATTGTAGCATAAAACTCTTGTATCTCTCAACCAACTAGTTACCAGACAATTCCTTGTACTTACTGATGGCTGAAAAGAGAGAGAAAAATTAGGTTCCTCTTTGCGATGCAGCCAAAAAGCACAAAGCATGCTAGTAAAACGTGGGACTTTATACCTTGGCCACATCTGTAGCTGTTTGTGTACAGAACAAGCGGTGTGGAGAGGTGGAGGTGCTCAAGCTCTTCCACTTAACCACCGGTCTTCCTCCGCGGCCCAAACTGTCACATCATCACTTGTCTTTCATTTCCCGCCGCTCCTAAAACAACACGAGTCACTCAGGTGAGGCGAGACACTGGGCTGCTGCGGCATTCCTCAGCCGAGTCGCTTTTGAAAACTTGGCTGTTTTGATTCTGGAGAAATTGCTCCCCATCTACAAAAGGACATTAGATTTTTTTTTTTTTTTTTCTGGTCACTAAACGCCTCGTTAAGAATAACAAACAAGCTGCCAAGATAAATCATGCCATGTTTTTCACTCCCAGGTCTAAATCCTGCTATTTCATCATGCTGCTGTCGTCCTTGCAGTGTGGTTCCTGCGAAAAGCAGTCTGTCCTCAGGCCTCACTCGCAGCGCAGATAACCACTTTGCATCCTCTCGTCTGTACTTTTTGGCAAGTGAGCATGAAAGGGAAATTTACATTGATTTGTCCGGATGTCTGCATTGCAGCGAGCAGAACGTTGATACGAGGTGTTTAACTAAGGAGATAAAAGAGCCGGGCCGGGCCGGGCCGCAGACGGCAGACTCGAGAACATAACAGGACTGAATGGGAGCAATGTGTTGAGACAGGATACACTCAGCTAAACAAATATGACCAGCGCATTGATAAATGTATCACAGAGCCACTATCACTTCCACTCACGCTGAGGGACAACACAACCTCATTACCCTTTTACAGTCTTGGAATTCCAGCCTCAAATGGTGTCACATTCTTGAGAGCAAAAACTTGCTGCAAATGTTTGAAATGCTGCATGCTTTTATAATGTTCAAAAATGATCGTATTGTAAGGTTTGTGTTCTATTAAAATGGTGTTTTTTGTAAAACAATTGGCCATTGGACAGCTACTGAAATTCAGCTCTCAAAAATATGATGGTTTTTCAAATCTATTGCCTGATTTTGACCTAAATAAGAAGCGCTGCAGTGAGTGAGGATATTTGGTATTCTGTGCCAACATACAGTCTCCCACGTAGACACAAAATAAATGAAATCCAGGCGGGCCATAATTAGAATATTACCAATATATGACATTATATTAACAAGACTTTGGCTTAATTTAGCCTGAGCTCAGCAGAAACATGACAGCTGTGTCCCCTGGACATACTGTACCTGCTCCAGTCTTCAAAGAGAAGCTGATTGAAGTGTTAGGACCACTGTAGTGGCCACTATAGAAAAGCACAATGTTAGATCAACCTTTGCTTGCCCATATATTGCTCCCCTTGTCTGGGAAAACTCCTTTGAAGACACTGTTTATAACGCTGTAAAAGCAGAGGAGAGACGATGTATAACAAGGGAGATGACTGATAAGATCAGACTTATCACATTCATCAAACTACAGTGGAAATATTTGGCATGCCTTACTGTTGTGAACAAAGGATGCTTCCAGTTCACTTTCCATTCAGGTCATTAGAGGTATGATGGCCAATCAAGGAAGTTTTCCTCTGCAACTCGGCTTTAGCTAGTCTCTCTGCTTGATGGTGGTCTTCTGCTTTGTCCCAGATTTCCACGTCACTGTGGGGCGAGGGTGTGGTGACATGTGGGGTCTGAAAGCTGGGTGCTGGGGGTCAGGGGAAACCACACAGGCCTTTACACTGTTCTGGAAAGACAAAGGCAATTATACAACCCTGTTAGGAGCCTATAGGGCCCAGCAGAGAAGCACAGGGGAACCAGGGAAAATGAGAGAGAAATGGGACTCAGGGAAAAGATGGTGAGAAAACAGTGGCTTAATGCTCAGTCTTCTTGTGAGTTAGTTGTAAAGTCTTTATTGCTGAATGAGGTCTAATAGCAAAGCAACACAGTTAAAATTGCCATTTCGAAGACAAAGTCAGAGACATCAGTATCCTAATAAAATGTTCTGAAAAGCCAAGTGGGGCAAATGATCTGGTAAAATGTGGTACAGAGCAGCATAATTCACAACCAGCTAGACAAGTTTGTTAGCCTTTTTGTGAGAGGTTTTTGTACACAGTGCATCATCGATAGCACACTGTTGGGTGGGGCAAAATTATTTTCGTTATACACTGAACATTTTAAATGACATATGTTTACAAGAAAAACCACCATGATATAAAGGAAAATATTGGTAGGCGTTTGTCTTCTAGTGCATCACTGACATGATAAGCATAAAACTGCAGATAGACATAGCTTAATACAACAAGCTTTGACATAGTTTTTAGAGTGTTTTTAGTAGATGTCTCATTGAGAGGTAAATATGACAAGAGTCATCACAAGTTGATTTATCATACACCGATGCACAGTGACAGACAGGAAGACAAAGACCAGCGATGGTTGTTGTGAATGCTGTTATCATTGAATAAACTCTCTGACACCAAACCAAACAACCTGCTCAGTGTTCAGTCACACAAACTGAACAAAAAAAATGACAGTAAAATCTGGAACATTGTTTTTCTTCAGGTTATATTCTTTTTAGGTAGGGTTAAGAAGTTAATTTGTCTCGGAGTAGAATTTTCCCACTATTTTAATTTTATACTGCATAATTTCACAGCAGTACACTTATGTCAGACTTGATATGAAGTAGACTGTATCATGTACAGTATACACTCACAGCAACAAGTTAAATATTATGGAACATGCTGCTCAGTGTTTACAAGCTGCTGAGTAGCAACAATTTTATTTTAAATGGTCATCAAAAGGAGCAGTGTTTTGGTACAATATGTTATGTCAGACAATTACTGCAGCGCACGGTGCTTTTCCAATATTTTGTTTTATTACAACACCCAAACATTTAGTAATATATCTCTATTTTCATTCCCGACCAAAAAATAAACTCCCAGAGAGATAACTGAGTCTAATTCCTTATCTGCCGTCACTGACATGCTGAAGACTCACAGATAATATACTGTAGCATTTGGGGTCACAGCTGCACCTGCAAATTGCAGGTGGTCCAGTATCTGGCAGCTGCGCCTCACCAATCTACATACAGTAAGATTGCAGTGTGGTTCACCCTTAGCCGAGACACCGGTCCTTTATCAGAACGTGACTTAGTCCTATAAATATTTCCACAAAACTCGATACGTGGCCTTTGAACATCCTTGATAGTTTTTAAAGGGCAATGGTGGCACAGTTGCTGCCCTCATGTCCGTTCCCAGTCCTCGTCCACCGTATTTTTCTGCGACTTGTGAAGGCTGGGCGAATGGAGGCCATTCAAAGCAGGAGAGGATTAGGCTGACCCTGTTGTTCCCCGGCCCCTCCCTCTCTGCCCTAAGGCGTGTCCCCATAGGGAAGGTCATCAAGGCCTGAATGGCGTCCCAAATAGCCCTCATAAAGGCACGATGGGTTCAGGACCCCCCGGGGGGATCAGGTAGTGTGTCAGAGAGGCCTACAGACGAGGCTGAGCTCACCCTGAGAGGAGGGTGCTTTGTGTACAGCGCTCTGCATTTCAATCAGTCAGACCCAAAGACAAACATGAGGTCATGCCATCGTTTTCTGGTCAATTTCACAGCCAAAACCAAAAGCAACAGAGGGAAGACTTACCACAGAGCCGTGCCTCCGTTCAACCGTACTTTGTTTCTTAGGATTGAGTAATTTGGTTATATAGGTAGAGCAAACAATATTTCCCACCTTCAAATGTTTTAATGTGGTCTAAGCAGTGATTGTTAAATTAAAAGGTAAACTATGACCTCCAGTTGGTGATCATCATAAGGCATGACAGCCACCAATATCACAAATCATTTATACTGTAAGAAAAGCATTAATTCATGTTTTTTTTCGCACTTAAACGACCCTATTCTTATACAATTTATGTCAGCTTGATAACAGTTACTGCCATGCATACTAAGACTTTTTGGTCCTAAACACTTATGTCAGGCTATATAGGTGAGTAAACTCTGTTCTTGCAAATTAAAAGGTGGGTAAACTGGTTGTATTGATGAGAGTGTGTAGAACTTACGCACACCGAAAGAAAGTTCATAAGATGCTGATCATTGCCACAAAAATCTCACATGAAAGAAGAAAAAAGCATCTAGTTCTAGCATCCAGGTCTAGTTGAGGAATACGGCCCTCAAATGAAACCACCCCACTGTAGTAGTAGTAGTAGTAGTAGTAGTAGTAGTAGTAGTAGTAGTAGTAGTAGTAGTAGTAGTAGTAGTAGTAGTAATAGTAGTGGTAGTGGTAGTAGTAGTAGTAGTAGTAGTAGTAGTGGTAGTAGTAGTAGTAGTAATGGTGGTGAAATTGGGAGAGTCACGCACAATATCTTGGACGCCACTGATCAGATTTTGGCAAAACTTCATTTTCAAAATTACACTGATTGGCCTAAGGGGAGGCACTGATACATGGATACATGGGATAATGCATCTTCCTACTGACATGTTTAGTGTTGCCTTGTTGTTGTTATTGTGGTAATAGTAGTAGTAGTTGTAGTAGTAGCATTAGTAGCAATAGTAGTACTAATAGCAGCAATAATAGTAATTGTCGTACTTGTAGTAATAGTAGTAGTTGTAAATGTAGCATTAGAAGTAGTAGTGGCAGCAGTAGTAGTAGTATTTTTATTAGCAGAAGTAGTAGAAATAGAAGTAGTAGTACTAGTCTAAATACCAGTAGTAGCAATAGTAGAAAGAGTAGAAGCAGTAGCAATAGTAGAAATAGTAGTAGTGGTAGCAGTAATAGTAGTTGCAGAAGCAGTAGGCATGTTAGTAATATGATCATTTTTGTTATTGTTACAGCATCGTACTCTACTGTTAGATATATAGTGCAGACATAAATTGATGTACAGCGTCAGAAATTATTCTGCTATTTTAGGTTGTGGTGATCCTCGGTGTTGTTTGGGTTAGGAGTGACAGAGAGTGAGTCAGTGGTCAGCTGACTCACTCAGTGTTGACAGAGATAGGGTTTTGTTTGGGGACGACTCCCTCAACATGCTGCAGGTGCATACTATCTTGTTTTGGTTCAGGGAGATAGCACCAAAGCAGTGTGGCAGAGAGGATACTCTGCAGTGACAGAGCCAAGCCGCACTATCAGAGCCGAAGAACCGCACATGGGTTGTAGCTGGCTTGATTACAGCTGAGAGTTGGACGTGATGGAGTGATAGCAGAACGTGTAAACATCTCTCATTTTGTGTCTGTCGGTTTATTCTTCAGTGTGTGATTTGTCTGTCTGTGAGTGTGCTATGCAGTGTCAAGTGGGGATGTGGGGGCCGAGGTGGAGACTGACAACTGGATTGGGAAATGGGATATAGTGTTGAAGCAAATATGTCTGGAATGTGTTACATCTCATTTGGAAAGAAATACCATTACACGGGTAGATAGATGAATAGATAGAGAGAGAGAGAACCGTAACCGTAAACTGATAACCTACATTAGGCCATCTTTCATAAGAAAAGCAAATGTAGGTTATCAGTTAACGGTTATGGTAATCATTCATATTATCAGTATTTAAATGACCCCTTGGCCTTGCAGATAATTTTCAAGGATGTTAACCAGACTATGGACATCACCTACATCTACAGCATGTACAGGCATTTAGTTTAGCTAAATGGGTTCATGCTTGTGGGTCATGTCATATACTGTATGTGATGTAGGAATGTTGTTTGAAAGTAAGTGCCATAAACAAGTCGTGGTGTGATTGAGTACTGCCCCAAAGGTTAAACTATGAAGTCATAATTTTGAGGTATTATTAGTTTTCCATGAGATGTTTGTGTGTGTGGTGTGAATATATGTGTGTGAGTTGGGATTAGCCATTCCTTTCTAGGTTAAAGGGTCTGCTCCACACAATGATCCAGGTTCATAACAATGGTATAAACGTTAAGAGTAGCCATCTTGCTGATGTATACTTTGCATACAGTACAGAAAGTGTGTATGTCTGCACACATATATTGGTATGAATTCATGTACTTGTGTGCTTGTGTATGACCAATGAGACACTGGGTCATACATCCTCCAATGTACGGAACATAGTGCGAATGAAATTGGCAGATAGATGTCCTGCTTTTTTTCTTCCTGTATTGTTTTTTTGTCTTTTTCTTCTAGCACTTTGAGATTTGCTCTTAATGAAAAGTGCATTATAAATGAAAAGCATCATTAATAATGTTTTATTGATCCCCACACCAGCCTTCCCTTTTCTTTTTTGTGCCAGGGATGCAGGCTCAGCTACAGAGCAGCAGAGCTGGTGGGGCTTCAGTGTCTTGCTCAAGGACACTTCAGCAGGATGGGGGCTTGAACTTGGATCCTCCAGCTGTAGGGCAGGTTCCCTATTCTGTACGCCTCTGTGCTGATCTAACAAATTATTCCCATTTATTATATATAAAGGAAGAAAGAAGTTATAGATGTCTTAGGAATCCCTTCCAAATATTCTCAGAACGTAGACTCTTTTCCCATATTGATCTGTTTTAGGCTCGCAAGCAACAGCACTCACACTCTACATCACATCACCTTGGAAACAATCAGATTTCCACAGGTTGTGCATGAGCCGTGGCCTTGTCAATAAGGGCTCACCTATAGGTGCCCCAACTCTTTCCTGTGAATGCACTTTGCACAGACCTGTTGGCCTGCACTTCTCCTCACTTCAAAGAGTTTGGGTGTTAACATCCCGGTTGCATCAACATTGTACTGGTGCACACATGTCAGCAGTCTGCTCGTTCCTGTGAGATCCCGTATTTTTAGAAGCCATTCTGCAGCAGATCCCGTATTGTTGCAGCTCCCATGTTTCCTTGCCTCAGGATGGGATTAAATGTATGACCTTCCCCTGAACTACATCAATCCAAATTAACACATCAAAGAAATTAGACTCGTTTAGCTTGTAACCGCTGCACTAGTCATCTTTTTTATTCTATTAATTCTGCACTAGCTAGTGAACTTCTGCTTCAAACATCATAACAAACCTCTGACAATATAATACGCTGGAATGATGACGTTTTGGTTCTTGTTCTAACAAAGATTTCTGGCTCTTTATCACAACATTAATTATGGGCATAAGTGCGTCAACATTTTATTAATCTGATTGGCCCGAGATTATCAGTCAAATACTCCCTGATGTATGATTTAAGAATATCCTCAATTACAATGTTTTTCTTTAGGCAGTGTCAACAATGAAAAAATATATCCACAGATATTAAGAATACTGTCAGTGCCTAGCAGAATCGGTGGCATCTGTTATCGTTTTGGTTGCGACTGATGCAGGATCCAACCACAAATTGTTTCGCTGACAATGGCAGGGCATGCTGGATTCCAAGCCCCGACATGAACAATCATCTTGGCATGACCGTAGACAATGAAAGGCTGTACTAAAGAGGATGATGATGGAGTATAAAAAGACCTGACACAATGAGTCTAACCCAGAAGTTTATCACTTGGCAGCCGTCCTGTCAAAACAACAACCCAGGGTTCCTAGCGCCGCTGTCCCAACCCAGGTTGGCTGTCGCTGGCAGCACGATAGAGGAGGCTCTGAACGTGTGCCCAGTTCATGCCCTCATTAACAGACTCACTTATGCATATTTTGGGTCACTGAGCCTTCCAAGCAGCGTGAGGCTGTTGTTAAAACAAGGATGCTACTGTATTTGAAGTTGTGTTCCAAAACGCTAACCAGTTTATGGCTGTTGTCGTGTGAAAACCTAGTAACTCCAACTTTGGTGATGTTCATGTTTTCACTTCAACTGAAGGATTTCATGCTCTATGTGTTGAGAAGATTCTATAACCTCTTGGGTTCATGAAACCCTTTCAAAACACATTGGATAATGTCAGAAATGTACTGCCACCAAGCTGAAAACAAGGCTGCCAATATTCCTCAAATAATTTTGAATACAGAAGTCTCAAGGATGACTGATAACTTTGATAGTAACCCATACTTTGCTTTTGTGCCAGAAATCATTTTTTTTTGTGAGTAGGCATTATTTTAAATGGAGGCTATTTCTTTTTTTTTTCCAAACCGAAGTGACATAATGGCGTAAATCATTGATGAAATAACTGTTGTGCAGGGATTGCAACACACTCTATTATGAATCAGAAGTACTGTCCTGCTCAATATACACTGTGAACAATTCCTTTATTTAACCTTTACAGTATGAGGTGGCCTGAGAGAATGGAACTGTGAATATCAGAATGAATAGTTGCGTACTGAACAGGAGAGGCAGAGGGAAAGAGAGAGCGAGAGAGAATGAAAGCTCAGGAGTTTAATCTCCACCTGCCTAGCAGTGTAAACAAACATGGTGACGAAGGAGAACAAAGCCAACAGTAACACAGAGACTGTTACCACCAAGTGTTGCCATGCGTGGTGTGGTAAATGAGTCTTACCCACTTCCCTAAGTATGTATTTCTCTTTGGAATTATCTTTGGAAATCCAATTCAGATTGATATCTGTTGGCTTGCAATGTTGGCTTAGTGCAGTGTTGGCTCCTATAGTGAAGTGTTTGTTCTAGGTCCAGTATCTCAACACTTAATATTGATAAATATGGCAGTAAGACAATATGGGTCAAGATCTACAAGGAAATGCAATGAAAGGTCTGTCAGGAGCATTTCATCGTGTTATTGCAATAAGATATGTTTACTAACTCTAGACCAGTTTAAATCTAGCCTATATAAAATTAGATGTTCAGGGAAAAACATACTTCACCTCTGAAGACAGTGGGCCTTACACTAACTCTGTTTTATGCTGTGAACTCCCAGATCCAAAAATATGACTACCTGCAGCTAATTCCTCTGTTTGCGGCGTTCGCTGAGAGAAAAATGTATCTCTGGATAGCAGGCCCTCAGGCTTTTCCTTGTCAGACACTGATGAACTTTGGAGAGGGTGAATTAGTCCAACTGGAATGCTCCGAGACTAACACCTGTTAACCGCTACAAAAATGCAAATCATTACTTTCAGTGCCAAATACATGCACGCTTTGCAAAGCATTTATCACTGTATACCTTGTATGTACAGTATATATTTATCATCTTCTGTGACTTAGATTGAATCGGTATCAGTCGACTATTTTAAACTGTACCAAACTCCTGAAGCATAGTGTATAATTCCAAGCATTCTGAACATTCCCTCCCAATGTGCATATGAGCGATGGCTGACAGGGCCCCCCACTCTCTTTGATTTGAAGCTACAGTAAAGTTAAATAAAGTCATGGAAGCCCATAAGCACAGCCGCAGACACAACCTCGACTCAGTCTCACATTCATGTCTGTCAGCGAAGAATCTTTTTTAAATATTCAGGGGATATTCCCATAATACTTTTCGGCATTTGTTGTGTTCCTGAGTCTGATTGAGATGACTGCCGGCAGAGAGTAGCTGGGCTGGGTGGTGCTGAGAACAGGATTACAGGCAGACAGCGTGCTGAGAGATACTTGCACAGATTCCCATAATCAAGTCTCTCTCTGCAAAATGTGTCATCCCCTCCCTGGCCCAGATGTGAGCGCAAATCAAATGCACCCAGAGAGATGCATCGCTCTGGGCTGAAGTTGCCCCCATTCTGACTTTCTCTTGCCTCTTGACAGATCTTGGGGTTCGGGAGGAACGGAGGGAGATGTTGGGAGGGGACAGGGTCAAAGTGTACACCGAGACTATGAGGGCAACATCACCCCCGCCTCCCCTACTCTCCAGTGAACTTCCCTGCAAGGTTTCTCATGGTGGTCAGTTGTCCAGTTGACTCCTGGTTACCTTTCCAGCCAAGTCCTTAGATTGACTCAGCCAACCAAGGTAATTAATCCCCTCACGGTCAAGCTGCGGCAGGGTTTCGTGAGATGCATTGGCACGGCTGAGACTGTGAGTTGGAAAACAGGGTGTGTGGAGGTAGCGCAGGGCGTTGGTCAGACGTCAGAGGCCTCGGCCAGTCCGCCCCTCCCAGATGTTTTTTTGCACAGAGTCCCATTGTTCGGCTCCTGAGCTCGAGAATTCCTGTCGAGTCGAGGAGATTCCTTGCTGTGTAATGGGCTATTATGTTAGCACTGGGTCTATTCAATAGACTAATGAGTTACGCCAAAAGCTAATGTCTCATGGGAGTTCCTTGCATAGAGCTGCATAGCTCAGAGGGTGAGTGCCATTGTGCTGGGGCCCCGGGCCCGTCTGCATGCTGTTAACCTCTTCAGGGCCCAGGTACAGGGACAAATCTCCTTTTAGCAATGCTTCTGCATGATTAAAGACCTACTACATCATGGCTGACTCATGTCATAGAGGGCATGTAATGATTTTGAAGATAACACAGACTGATTGGGCCAGTTGAAAGAAACAAACACAGCAGCTGTCATTTTGATAAAGGTAATCTGATAACAGGTTTTGGAGTCTATGTGTGTTTAAATACCTGTAATGAAATGGTTGTTCACAGGAAGTGTAGTGGGATAACATTAACAATAGAGTAAAACATGTTGTGGATCATATCTCATGTGTCATATCGACCATAAACCCCAGAGAATCATATATGGAGAAAAGGCTTTGAGGGAGCCAATTCTAAATGGAAAACCATCATCTGTGGTACCATCCATGTCTCACCTTCTCTCATTATGTAACATGCTGTGAACAAATAACTTGCTGTATCAAACTTCATATCGGTTCCTTGTCAATTTGATAACATTATTCTCTACTGAGCCAAGAGACTAGATATCAGATATATATCAAAGATCTATATCTGATAGATGTCAGCAGATCTCCTTTCATCCACAGTAAGTTTGTCTTTGTCTGTCCTGATGGCTCAATAGGCTACAGAGCATATCTCATATCTTACACTGGACCTGTGGCATGGGTTCAACTCCAGCTCAACACCTTCGTCTCCACTTTCTCGCCCATCTTTCCAGTTTCTTCTAGTCTGTATGCTATCTACTGGAGCAGACATGTCTTAAAATTGAAAAAAAAAAAAAAAAAAAGTAGGTCTGTCTGGAAAATATTGGACCAGTATTGTTATTGGACTCTACACACAGCAGGACACAAGAGTATTCCTCAGAATAAGCCAGAGGCACAAAATTCACCATGGATTTGTTTGCTAAATGGGCTGGTTAGATAAGACTTTTCAACCAATTTACATTGGATTGTTCTCTGCTGCCAGTTCAAGCAGGTCTCTGATGAGTGATGGGAGCAAGCTTGAGACGCACAAATGTTTGAACTGAGTACAAGTACATCTTGTATAACATTTATCATGTGCAAAACTGAGATTTAAAGGGGACAGATCTGGCACATCGAAGCAAAGCGCTCACAGAGCCTTAATCTGTGCAAAAGATGCAAAAGTGCCTGAGGTGGTAAAAATAATTTTGAAGTTACAGTTAAAATAGCCTGGCGCAGGAGGTAAACCCCACCCTGCTCTCTCTTGGCTGCAATACCATGAAAACAATGTTTTCTGCAGTAATGCAATGAGGAGCCATCTTCTGCTATGCACTGCAGTAAATCATCCTGATGCCTGATAATCAGAGGGTTGCCAGACATTGTCCCTCAATTGATAAAGAGGTCAGTTTAGATTAACTATTTAATGTCTCATGTACATTAAAAATGTTTTTTATGCACAGGGGACAAACAAGATCCTCATACCTAAAGGAATGTACAGCTTTACTGATTGAAGGTTTAGTCTGAATTCCTAAACTGTCCATCAGACTGTAATCAGGCTCCTTGGGTAAGTGTTAATGAGGGAGTCATGAGAAAAGGGGTAGCAAATTGGAGGATAATAGTTACTGAATGAAAGGAGATGAAATTAGAGATATCTGCAGAAGCGCCAGGAGGTTGTGGTGAATTGTGGGGGAAAAACACTGACGCACAAAGGCCCTGGAGGCATGGTAAAGGGTGATTAAGGGACACCAGCCGTAAATAATGGTCTTTTATCTCCAATAATCCTCCGAGGAGAGAGGAGAGGTGGGTCTCGAAAGGACAAGGCAGGTAGTTAAGAGAATAACCTAAGAGTGACTCGGGCTTCATTGGGACTGGCAGGCATGAGGATTCTGCTGAGTCACTTGTAAGCAAAAGTTGGAGAAGCTCAGGTTGGAGGGGACCGACTGGCAGATTGTTGATATCCAAAGGTATTTACAAAAATAGAAAAAAAAAGATCATTACAAGTCTGAAAAGAAACATTGTGCTGGATGCTCCTTTGAAATCCAAAACACCTAGGCTGAAAGAAACTTTAAATCCACTTTGAGCTGCTTTAGAAATTTCAGTGTATACATTGGCTTGGCACAGAGATGAAAGGCAGGGGTTAGTGGGTTTTTATTGCACTTTGCCTTGTTGGCTTCCGCATCAACACATTCTAGTCATCACATCTGGCTCTGTCTCTCTCTGTATCTCTCTCACGCACTTTCTCTTTCTCTCTTACTCTTTCTCTCCTGCTCTTTCTCTTATGACCTACTTCAAATCCTCCAACACTGTGAACTTGAAAGACTGCTTCTGTTTTTTTTACGTGTATGATTTATGAAACTCATTTTTCACAGATGACTTATCTGTGGTACACCTATGTGTTGACTGGTAGTGAAGATTAGGGCTTTTTCATGTTGTTTATTCCTGGTGTTGTGGTTTCTCTATTAGACTACTCCCAAGATAATTATCCTCCACTTAAGTGGATGAAACATTGCTTTTCTAAGGTCAGTGCCCTATTTCAGCTCCAAAGATATGATCCACTGCATATGAAATATTACAGAGCAAATGAAACAATAAGGATGAAGGAGTTTATCAAGTGTATTAAATAAGTGTAACAATTTATTTCTCAAGGTTTTGCCAGAATCTGGCATTTCGGTGACAACACATTTCATTGAAATGACAAACCCAAACATGATATGATTAGACCAATATGGCCAGTAAAGTACAATGTGGAGCAGGAATAAATAAATCCAAGCACATGCTTGCAACAATGTACATACGATATTTAGTGAAATATTAAATTATGATACAACATGTAGAGAAGTCTGCGATAACAGATGCAATCAACATCAGCAAGAAAAACTCCCAAGACCTATTGCATATTGACCTGTGTGCTGATATAGAACGGCCTGTTATGTAAATGCAGTAACTGGTTTCAGTCAATGACAAAACAGCTCTTGTACAACATGAGACACATAGTAACTTCTATATAGGCCTAATGATCTCTTAATAATGCAACTGTGCAGGGGAGAATAATGGTATTTTGAAATAGTTAAGAACTGCTTCTTCCATGTATGGCAGTGATTCATTTTCTGTAATAGAGGAATTTATGTCATTATTCGATTCTCCCAGTGAAGACAGTGTTGTGAAATTCCACTTGATGGTCTTTTGAGTACAGTGATTGGCCCAGAGAGAGACGTTCATGCGACCATGACGCCTGAAAAGATCACTGAACGTCCTTGTATTTTAGTAGACCAGGGTCACGTCCTCTCTGATCATCTTATCTCTTCTCACCTGAAGTCCCTGGATTGTCTCTGACCTCGTTCATCTCTCTGCTGAAGTGCAACCAAGTCCAGCGATAAATGCACTATGCCTTACTGCAGACACTTCATAACACCGCAGCCACTAAGCCAACATGGAGGAAGTCTGCTGGCCTTAATGTCGGCTGTCCAATGCCTTTCTGAGGGTGGCCGCTGCACACGGCGCATCCCTAACGGCAGATGGATGGGAGAGAGGTTCCACGCTTATGAAATCCCTTTCCTCTATGTCTTGACAAGGTGCGGAGGTTATCTTGTCTTCTTTAGGAGGCTGTGCTCTCGCCCTCCCAGGCTCTCGCCCTGTGGCGCTGTCTCACCCTCCACTTCTCCAGCAGCAGGCGGGTTTTCAGCGCAGCTCTGACCGCTAGAGGCGACACCGGTTCCCCACCGCTGTTCCTCATCCTGTAGAAAGAGACAAAAAAGGGAGGCCGGTCAGCATTGAGACGTCCAAACCATCGATCTCTCAGGTTATGTAAAAGGTAAACCTATAGCTAGGGGGGGGGATTCAGGCTGTCAATCACTCGCACTCGAACCGCAAAGTATGCTATATGTCATGCACAACACAGTTTTCAGTGGGTACAGCAGATTGAAGTTTATGTTTCCATTTATTAATGTGTCAGAAAGTGCAGACACGCGGCGCCGCAAACTGTGAGTGGGTTTCACTCTGAAACATGATGGTACATGAGTGGAGCTGTGCCAGAGAGGGGCTCTATTACCCACATCACTTTTGACAGTTAAGGGAGAGTGATACAATTTGCTTTTGGGAAATTCCATAAAATCTCAGAGGTTCACCATGTCTCAGAAAGGAATAAAACACTTCTCATTATAATATATAGGGAATTCATTGCTTGAGGGGTGGTAATCTGGAAATATCTGCTTCTGAGATGCCTTCTCAACACGTGGTCTCTGTGTTTATCTCGCAGGCTCACTGGTTTTACGCACGTAGAAATTATGCGCCCAGAGATGTTTTGTCCCACAAAAGACCTCTGTGTTGCGTGAGGTTATAATTACCGTGTCCATTTATTTTGCAAATAGACTTGTGGTATTCGTCTTCTTCAGTCTGAGCGGGTTGTCTTACCTTTTAATCCTGCCCGCCTTGGCTGCCAGCTTGTGTTTGCACTGTGTCTCGGCACAACCATCGCCCTCGGCAGAGAGGATCACCTTGTCTGGCGATGTCTTGTATCTGTGAGCAAAAGTGCACAAGACGTGATGAGGACGGAGTCATGTTTCAATTATTCATCCCGTGGTTTCGAAACATTTAGAGGCATTTAAGCAACAAAACGTGTTTCCACATGTGGTGGGAACAGAGTCAGAAGAGAGCACGATTAGATCGTATCTAGTATCAGTACAATAGATGCCAGGCTATACTAAGCGTATTGTTATTGCCCGAATGCATGCGTCTCTCTGGATGTAAGTGCTCGTCGGACAAGTTGGAACTATGATACAGTGAAATATTACATAATGTGTACCTGGGGTGGTTTTCCAGCGAACAGAAGCTCGTGCAGGTACTGTCATTTTCACGGAGGCACTTGCAGCGCGGTCCCCTGTTGGTTGCCATGGAGTCCGCGACCGCGCGCCTTGTCCTGGGAGCGTTCCCCAGTCCGTACGAGACCACGCGCCTGGATGAAACAGGAACAGTTTGCGTCAGAAACTATAAGCAGAGCCATCATTTTATGTATAAGAAGTGTTGGACTTGTCCCTCATAAAGTTATGTATTAGGCTACTCGTTACTCTTTGTAAAAGAAGGCGAATTTTTTGAATAATTCAACTTCCATCTGATATTTAGAAACGGTGATAACAAAAGTAACTACTTTCTGATAGGCAAAAAACATTATCACCGAAATCAAAATTGTAACCTAATTCCCTAGCGACTAGTCTACGCGTTACTGGAGAAAGTTGCATTACTGTATCGACTCGTTATTCGGGAAAGTAACACCACATTATCACCCTTATAAGCAGTAAATGAGACTTACTCAGGTGTGTTGACCCAAATGATATCCAGGTGGCAGAAGTAGACACACTCCTTGTCCAGGAAAGTAGCGCAGGAGCATCGCTTGGTCCTCACATGGCGCCCAGAGGTGTCAGCGGAGGCGGTGGGTGTCTCGCCAGCAGGAGCTGATAGGACTGTAATTTAAATCATCGTCAAAATAGAGTCCTTAAGCATTTATATATGAAGTAGGTCTAGGTATTTGGGCATGAATCAAAGTGTCAATCATTTAAAGGTATGAAAAATATGTTGCTCTGTACTCAGCAGCGTGTACAGGTAATATTCAGGTGTTAAATTGTTTAATGGAACTAAATTATGAAAGAGTAATACACGTTGTTGTGTTGTATTACAGCAATTAAAATAAATATCATATTACAAAACAGCTTCACAGCTGAAAAGTCGTGAGTCTGTTTGAAATACCTCGCCAGAACTTACCTGTGTGCAGAATCCCAGAGTACATCACTGACAACATGGAAAACAAAATGTGTAAATCCATTTTATTTGGTTGTAGATTTAAAAAATTCCGGCTCCTTTTAAACAAAAATCTTGTTCACGAAAATGAATAATCCTTAAAAGAATTGAAGAATCCAGCGGGAAACTCGCTCCAGAAAAGCAATGCTTCAGTGAGCGTCCTCAGAGATCCACGCAGGAGCGCAGAGGCATCAGTCAGGAGTCTCTCTGACAGTGTGGCCCCACATGTGCAGCCCTTTGACTTTATACAAGTGCTTCCCACCTCCCCTCCTCCTTCTGCAGCCCCGTGTTGAACAGTTTTGTCCTTTGGCTTATTCCCAGACAATGCTGTTTGTTAATAGTCGCTGATAAGCAGCCGTGCACGTCAAGATAAGGACTTTGAAATTCCTCGGTTCCGAGTTAAGGGATGGAGGAGACGCCGGGTGGCTGTGACCTGCGCCAAACTCTTATTGGACTATCCTGGACGGGGAGTTGCACTTATCAAACAGCAGATGGCGGCCAAACGACAACTTTTACAATTCAATCTCCTGTTTTATGGTGAACCCTTCATAAAAAAAAATACTACTGGGGCATTTAGAAGTCATGCAATTCATTTGATACAGTTAAGTTTGTTGTAAAATAGATATTAAGTCTCATATATTTGAGTTTAAACTTTGAGAGCCAGTCCACTTAATATAAGTTGGACTGCTTCACACAAAGTGGTCGCCTGGTAGTGGGGATTTCTCAGTTTGCATGAACTTGACCGGGGAAGTGAATTAGTAAAGTTCAGACTGTAACGCACCTCATTCTCAACCTCTAAAAATAATAATGCTTTATAGGGTTAAAACTTAAGCTGGACACTACACCCAACATTGCATAACAAGTACAAACATCTTTATCTGTAATCCTTTTTGGGCATGGTAGCTTAGTAGGGCTGTAGGGCAGCAGTTAATCAGTTACTTAATTAATTTTAAGTTAATTTTTAGTTTTAAGCAGTTCATTTGATGAAGTGTGTCTTATTAATAAATCATCAACTCTGCCTGAACGCTGAATGTGTATTTCAGTAGTGATATAGTCTACTATCTATTGCCTTGACTGTCTCCTTACACTGCATATGAGGCCCTGCTGCCCTTGTGCCTTGTGCTTTGCAATTGGTGAATGAAGAGATTCTGATTAATGAAAGTACAAACAGTTTTCCAAAGTGTCTGCTAATCTAATAAAGGCCTCTTCCTTCACCGCCAGGTCGTGGAAAGCTAGAGGTACATCGTGTCACTAAAGCATGCATGCAGAGACATTGTGCTGTAGGCAAAGGTTGGAAAGGGTGGAAAATGTACTTTGTGTGTGTGTCGGTGTGCACACGCATGTGTATGCATGTTTAAAGTGGAAAAATCTTTGGTAAAGCATCCTGGCATGGTTCTGCGGTCCCTAATCAGAGGCTGGTGTTAAGAGTTTCCACTGGCCAGGGGAACAGCTTGTGCTACTGGCAGGAAGAGCTTATTTGGCCTCTCTCCATTCAGGACAGCAGCAACCCAGCAGTGCAGCATTAGAACCAGCTTCCTCTTCACAAGAGATTTTTCATCAATTTTGGACACCTGAGTTGAGACCAGACAGCTTGCTGTGATGTTACGGTGGTGCTGTGTTGTGTATGGTGTTGCCCGAGCAAAGATTTTGGAGGGAAGTGTTTTTTTTCCTGACCCCGCTGTGTGTGTCAGTGTGTTTGGTGTTTTGGTGGGTTCTTCACTTCATCAGCCTGCTCTTGTCTGCTCAGCAGTGGCAGCTGTAGACCTCTAGGTGTCTCTGTTAGCTCACCATAGCCTCCCCTGCAGGTTTCAGCCCTGAGGCGGGGGGGGGGGGGGGGGGGGGGGGGGGGAGACGCTGCTGTACTGTAGATGGATGAGTCACCCCTCTGAATGGTGGAACGAGGAGGTTTTCACTGTAAGCCTCTTGAGATGAGAGCGAAGTTTCCCTCATTGAGGGCAGATTGCTATGTTTGGCCCCCGGTCCTTTGAGAGCTCTCTATCATGACTTTTTCATTAAGTATAAGATAAAAAAGGGACAAATAAAATCACTTGGTCAAGTGCCACTATTCATTTGATCGACAAATTGTGATTTTTTAATGAAGTGCATTATTGTGAGGATCACGAGGACGTCCCCTGAGGATTTGGATGGATACAAATTATCTTTGTTATACCGTGTCACTGTTTACAGTATGCAGGAAGTTGAGGGAGATTGGATCTTTTTTTGTATGCTGCATGAAATTTGCACACTGATCTAAAGATAAATATGACATACTGTAAATGCAGAGACTGAAACTATTCAGAGAGAGTGGGAGATGAACTGTTTTTGACTTGCATACTAGCTGAAGTCCTAGTTACTGAGACAATCACAGAGTCAGCCATTTAGTAGGCTAGCATATTTTAAGAGAGAGTCCATCCCACAGCTGAAATCCCAATGAGATTCACTCTTATGCAAGAAGCTTCATTTTGGACTTGGCAGAGCATCTCAGAGGAAGATGTCAAGAATCCAGTGGTGTTAATGGGTCAGACCTCATGCAGTTACTGCATATAAATAGGCAATCAAACATTAACTTTAATATCTCAGATGTACTTGAGTGTAATTTGAAGAGTTCTATTCCAAAAAAAAAATACTATAGCACATCCAGTCTGTAAAATGTTCTTTTTCTGTCAGCCTAGAGCTTAAGTTACCCTACTAGCTATTAAAAAATACCAGATCTTTATTTGTTGCTATCAATCACATTGTCAGAGAAGATGTCACTTATTTCAAATCTCATTTGGGAATAAAACTCCTTGTTTCTCTGAATACTAACCCAGCTGAAATTGGTGGGACTGGCTTCAGCAATTCTAATATGTTTTGATATGGAAAAATATGTCAAATGTTTACTACAATGTCAAATATAACCAACAGCTGACCGTCTGTACTCTTGCTTCATATTCATCAGTTGACCATGAATGTGAATTTCATGAGGACACATCAAACAGAATCAGTTTGACATGACTGTCCCACTTTTGCCACGGACTGCATAGATGCATTTATTAGGTTTTATTTGACTGTAACAATTAGCAATATTTTATAGCTGTCTACAATGTAAAGTAAAAGAGTGTGAATGAATACCTGTCCTCTTTGGCATGTTGTCTGGTGAAAGCATGTCTCCAGTGTTAAAAAAACAAAATACATTGACACCGCTTGAATGTTTGTAAACAAATTTTTACTGATACAGTTAATAATATTGATACCGCAATGTAAAGCTACCATAATGCACATACCTATGGACTTATGAGTCGTAATGGGCACTAGATGGAATATAATAAATAGTTGAACACAACATCTGTACACAGAAACATTGCCCCAAAATCCATAGAAATGTACATATACCAGTACAACATTTATTTTTTTCCATAAATTTACGAATGACAAATTCTCCAAAATAAAACTGATATCCTCCATTGTCATCTCTCCTTCTACTTTCATTTTTTGAAATAAACACAAGCAACTACTGAATTTATGAGGAATTATGTACAGGTTCCTAAACAAGAAACTCCAAAAAGGCACAATTGTCTATACAACATGTACAAAAAAGAAATTGTCTGGAGCTGACAAAAAAGTAAAAATAAAATGATTGGTCATCATTATAATCATAATCATCATATGATTGCACGTACAATATGAATGTCAGTATCTGTGCTTTGAAAGGCGATTTGCAAAGAAACAAACCCCTGAAGAAGTGTTTTCAGTCTTACAAAGTGACAAGCATTACAAAAAGAGAACAAAGAAGAGCTTTCCCATTGAGGCTTTTTCAGGTGGCGATGACCAGTCTGTCTTCGTCATCACTGGATGCCTCATTATAGTCATCAGTTACCTTCTGCCAGGAGGACACTGGCAGTGGCCTTGGAGGTGCAGGATCGCTGGCGCCCCCAACTGGTGTCTGCTTAGCATTGTCTGCTCCACTCTCAGGAGCTGGTGATAGATGCTGCTGTGGGGATTTACCCCTCTCCTCCTTCTCCACAGTCTGTGTGAGCTCTGCTCTGCTCCCACTCTTCGGGCTAGGCCTGCTGGCTGAGGTCACTTCTGGAGGGCTGCTGACCATCAGAGGGGTGGGTGGTGAAGCAGACATGCAGCTCCATGAAGGACCAAACCCATATTCAGTTTGAGATGGCTGGGCTCCCAGAGCTTCTGGGCTGCCCTGCCTCTCAGAGGGCCCAGCGAGAGGACTGAGGGTGGAGAGAGGGCTGAGCGAGGGGATGAGGGCAGGCAGGGCGATGTTGACTATCTGCAGGCCAGGGATATGTGTCTGGGGGCCAGTGCTGCTTTGGGAGGTGGGGCTGGCAGCTAAAACCTGCAGCCCCAGGGTGGCATTGAGGGTGAGCCCTTGCTGGGGCAGCAGCTGGGTAGATGCTAGGCCTGTGTTGGTCAGCCCCATTAGGTTGAGTGTCTCCAAACCCACAGACTGTAGAGTCTGAGCCTGCAGGCCGGTGACCTGCCCGAGGGGGAAGCAGGGCACGACGCTACTGATGGGTTCCTGCACCACAAGGGGCTGGGCGTGAGAGCCCTCCGGCTGGGGTGAAGTGTGGGGAGCCGGCAACGGGCTGGTGTTCCTGTGGATGACGCTCACTGCTGGGATGGTGAGCTGGACAGGGCCAGCTTGGATTGGTACAAAGGTGGAGTAAGCTGCCAGGCCAGCGGGCACCAGCTGGATCCCCCCGACTGGAACCATGCTGTAGGGGGAGCGAGAAGGCTGCTGGGAGTGCAGGGGCAGGTGGCTGAACAGGTGTGTCTGGGTCCCTGTTCCCGGTTGGGATAGGCCCTGTGGGGGAAAGTGCATGGGACCTTGGGAAGCATAGGAGGAGGTTTGAGTGCTGCGGTCCACTGGTACACCTGACTCGCTTGTCGGCACAGTAGGAGGGGCAGACGAGCCATCCTGTGAGAAGAGAGAGAGAAATGGCATGACTTAATTATGGTAAAATCCTAGTGATAAGATATGAAGAGGATGAGAGGTGCTACACCATTTGAACCAAGCCTCCAAGCCAAGAAAAATGGCAAATCAGCATTAAGAAGACTATTCACCTTTTAAAGAACATTCACAGGAGCTTTGTGGAAGTGCCTTGCATGAGGGATTCAAGGTAAGGGTATGGATAGGAAAGAACGCGAAGGGAGACAGACAGGGAGGGGTGGAGAGAGACACAATGAGAATACATGGGTCTCACCTGGCCGAGCTTGGAGCCCTTGCCCGGCACTGGGGGACTAGGGGGCACATCAAAGTCAGGGTAGTCGATGGACATCTGCCTGCATGGTGACACAGGGCTCATCATGTGCACTGACTCTGTGTCTGAGGTGTAGGAATCTGAGATGGGGGCAATGGGCGGAGGAGAGTTAGGGAGGGGGCCTGGGCTGGAGCAGGACCCAGAGATGGACATCTGCTTGCACAGGGACACAGGGCTCATCATGGGGACAGATTCTGAGTCCGACGTGTGGTAGTCAGAAGCTGGAGGCTGGGACTGGGGGAGGGGAGCTGAGCTGATGGACATCTGGGCTAGGAGGGCACTAGGAGGGACCTCCTGGTTGGAGGGGATGTGTTGGGGGCTGGCAGAGACAGAGGGGTTGGTGGACAGGCCCGACTCTGCCTGGCTGTCCTCCTCTTCCTCCTCGTTGTCATCGTTCTCCTCATCGTCAGGGCCCTCAGAGTCATCGCCATCTGAATCTGGACGGTCAGCGCTGCTCACCTGGCTGCGGTCGCCTGCAGTTGAGAGAAAACGTAAGAAGGAAGGCCGTCTTGTTATTCTACAGAGCATATTAGTCATCACAGCTGATGCATAAAAGATAAGCTATTAGGCAGCATTTAAACCATTTTCATTCATTAAAAATCCAACATTCTCATCTAGGTTTCTCTCACACAATGAGAAAATCTACCACTGAAAAATACCATTAGATGGTGTGTTGTACTGCTGCAGTAGTGGTGTTTCACACCCTAGACCACCATAAGCCCCTGAGCTCCATCACAGGCAGAGGAGGAAAAACAAATATGCTCTTAGAGACTGGGACTATAGAATGCTTTCAGGCAGCTTCTCTTTTTTTCTAAAATTAGACGCAGCAATTTCCTCTTTCTAAACGCTGTGCATGCCGCCCACATGCGCTCTGAGTTAACAGGGGAAGAAGCTGCATTTAGAATTTCTAATTAGACCATGGCACAGCTATTGATCGGCATAGCTACAGAGCACAAGCAGGGACAATCCGTATTTCATATCTCTAGTCATTATCAGGAGAGCTATTTAAAGAAGGGCAATCCTGTTGTTTGAATACATATGAAAATAGGGTAAACAAGACCTTGCTGTATTCACCCAATAAAACACATGTAACAATGTACTGGCAATAAACCCTTGAACTAACAGAAAAGGTGTTTATTCATGTTTGCTTAGTTTAATGCGTAAGATCCCATGCAAATTTTCTCTATATAGCTTCAAAGCACACAATGTCCCCTGTGTATTTCCCTCTAGGTCAAGGCTGAGAAGTGAAACACTGTACCAGAGTCCTCTGCATCCTGATCCTCAATGAGACCCTCAGGCACCCCCATCTCCATGCATTTCTTACTGTGGGCCTTGGATTTCATGTGCTTGGTCAGATTTCCTGCAAGAAGAGAGGCAACAAGGTCTTATGGGTGGGTGGAGCTTGAACAATAGCACAGAAGGAGTTTATGTAAGAGAATGCTGTCTTTGGGCAGGCTGTATGTAAAGGGTGAGTAACTGATAAAGACATTTTTAAAGGAACGTGGGTTGCTCTGACACCAAGTACTGTTCTGCAGTGTCGCGTGGGTAGGCAAGTTCGATAAAGACTGGTGAATCATACTGTCTTGGTTTAAGAGATGGTGAAGCAACATCTTTAATTCCATAGCTCCTAACAGGGAAAAAATTAAATGAACTCTGGAAAGAAAAATGTAGGCCTAAATTGTGATAATGAAAATTTAACAAGAGTTTGATTGAATCTTGTTGTTCTCAATAGATTCATTATAGACTATATATTGATACACTGTATACTGTACTTTTTTTTTTCACTCCAAAGCAATTGTTCTGAAAAAGGTTATGGTTTGGAAAATCCTATCTATATTAAACATGAATGCACCTGTGGTATATTCCCTTGACCTGTGAATACATCTCAATGGGCTTTCCTTTATTTCTTTTTGCATTTTTTTTTTTTTTTTGGGGGGGGGGGTTGATTTGGTATAATTGATAATGTGAATGTCAGTGTACTGACACTCACTCTGCTTCTACTCTGCATAAAGAAAGATAATTAATCAAGCGGTTTTAACTTGCAAATTTCCCAAGATCAAAAGGAAAATAGTCACAAAAACATCTCTATCTTGGTTTTAAACCCTGAAACAAACTAATGTACTGAGCTCTAACCTTTTGTCTTGAAGGAGAAGTTACAGTGGACGCAGTGGTATGGCCGGACATCAGAGTGGGTGCGGATGTGTTTGCGCAGCATGCTGGGTTTCTTACAGCGGATCCCACACTCCTCACAGATGTATTTACCGCGCCCACGCCCCCGCACGTAAACATACTCTTCGTTAGATTTGTATCTGCAGGGTTAGAGATGGAACCATTAGGGACACATAAATTGGGAAGACAAGCACATGAAAGTAACTATTTGTATTTTGAATAAATAAGTAATTAAGCAAGTAAATAAGTAAGCGAGTTTATTTATTGCTTATATACATACCCTCCATCAAAAATTTTGACCCGCCTTGGTTCTGTTTTGGATGACAAGTCCTTGTCTGACTCATTGTTGGGCTGAGTCTCTGGTTGTACTTTGCTTCTGTTTTCAGCTGTTACAGACTTCTGGGTTATTAGCACCTGCAGAGAGATGAAAGGATCTACTGTAATATATGTTATATATTCACAAATTTCTATCATGCAATCATCAAGTTGATTGAAGAATCAAGACATTAAGACAAGACAATGACAAATATGTGTTAGATTTTACAACCTTGCAAATAATAGTTTTGTTCTTACCCTGGGCATGATGTCTTTCAGCTTGCCTGAGTAAGACAAGATGTCAGACTTCCCACTCGTCCTTATTGCCGAGGTGTAGTGTATTTTCTTGGAGCTCTGCTTGGAGTCAAACAGAGACATCACCACCTTGGTGGGCAACCCAAGTGGGTTAGGGTTGTTGGGGCTGACGGTCCAGGCAGCATATGCTGAAATCTTCAGGTCAGTCTGTGGAACATGGAGTGGTTTCCTCTTCATCAAGAAACACCACGTGAAGGTGGTGGCAGTCTTCAGGCTGGGGAAAGACAGGCGATGGCTGTCTTTTGTGTTGACCACAGAAACAGACGAGGTCAGTTTCACCTGACCACCATGGAAACTGGAGGGCCTTATTGGAGATTTGGCAGGAGTCCATCTCTGTTCCTCAGCTTTGTCTTGAGGCTTCAGAGTGTTATTAGCTGGGATGGAAGTGCTGTGGCTACCTGGTGTTGTGTTCAGTGCAGCGCCTGGCTCCTGAGGAACTACAGTAGTTGTGTGTTTTTCCAGCCCAGCACTGTCAGGTGACATAGGCTTCCAGTCATCATGAGCCTCTGAGTCCTTCTCCCCATCTAGTTTATTCTGGGGCAATGGTGGGGCCTCAGTTTCAATGGGACTGTCCACTGGTTCAGTGGTGCAAACTTGCCTGACAAGTGTTAGCTTCCGCTGTCGGGTCACCTCTGCCATCTTGGAGTTAAGATAGTTGACTGACCTGCCATCAGTGAGACAGGCAACACCATGCTCATCCTTAGCCCGCTTTTGGTGCTTTTCCATGTAGATGTCCAAGCTATTGGCAGGGGACAGCATTCGTTTGCTAGAGGCAGTGGGCTCCTGCTGTGGGCATAGGGTCACCGATGCCAGTTTCTGTGTGCAATGTAAAGACCCGAGAGAAGGCGTTCTTTCTCCCGTATGGTTATGAGTGCTAACTCGGTGAGTTTGAGTTCTATCCTTATTTACAGTTGGTGCAGTTTGGATGTCACTATCTACACTGTGAATGGATGAGAGACTGTTCTTTTTGGACATAGAAGGCGCAGGGTTCATCTGCTCATGGGTTATCAGTATTTGTGGCAATGGGGCAGCACCTGTTTGGGTCTGATTGAATGGGTCCCTTTGTTGTCCACCTGGCAAAACAACAGTCTGTGTCTTAATCTCAGAAGCCTGATGACTCTGTTGAGCAACATAGACATTTTTCAGTACATCTGAAGACTTTGAAACACTCAAAATCTGATTGGCAATAGGTATTGTTAAAACTGGTACGGCTATTTGAGTTCCCTGGGTGCTAGAGAATGAAAATGTTTGGCTTCCTCTCAGAGCAGGACAATGCAGTTGGTATTTGGGCACAAAACTTTTCTTTTCTTCGGAGTCTGACTTATTTTGGATATTTTCACGACGGACCGAGATCTGGCTCAGAGGTTGCTGTATCTTTTGGCATATTTGAACCCTTGATGTTTGATGCCAAGGGTGTGGAAGGCCATGGACTTGAGGCTGCTGAGTTGGGTTACCCAAATTAATGCTTTGCACCATTTGCTCATTCTTCTGCAAGGCTGGTTCTCCAGAATGCAAGATAAAAGACTGAGCCATGGTGGGCTTATTGGCAATATGAATCTGTTGGGATCGGTTCTGAATTAAAGAGCTTACATTTGTAATGGAAAGTTTCTCCAGAGGTATGATATTTTTCCGGACAGGTTGCTGACTTTCTGGACCTATCTTTAAAGACATCTGACGAACTAATGGTCCCCGTCGTCTTTCAATGAGTGGCACCTGGGCAACGTGGGAAGTTTGTGCACTTTTTGGCTGACCAACTGGGGACAGTGATCTGCTGGGAGATACATTGCCACAATCAAAGGACTTGCTACGATAGTCACATGAAATCTCCACAGAGGGTTGAGTACAAGTGATCTGTTCAGATGCAGCGCGCCTCATCATGCCAGGCACACCAAGTGTGTTGAAGGCTGTTGGCAAACCTTGAGACTCTGGTATTTTGCTGACACACTCCCCTCTAGACGGGCTCTCTGATCTGGATGTCTCATCTCTGTCAAAAGAGGCTGAAACGCTGGAGCAGCGAGAAAGACTACTGTCCCTGCTGAGACTTCGTGAGAGGTTTGACTCAAAACTGGATTCACCTGAGGAGTGGTCCATTTGAGCAAGACGAATTCTCTTCTTTTTAGGTGGAAGTTTCTCTGCTGGCAACTTGGACAAACTCTCACTTCTCTGAGGCCAGTTGAATGAATCTGCAGGCTTATCTGCTGGCTCAGTGCTCTGTGTTTCATGTTCTCTGTCAGGTTCCTCTGTGACCAGAATTTCAGGAACCTGGATATTGTTTTGACGAACCAGGCGAGACTGGTGGACAGGGGTAGAGCTTTCACCAACTGCTGCTACTGTGCCATCAGTGCAATGTTCCATCCTTTGTTTTCCATAGTCAACACACTTGGGTATAGACATTTTTTCATGGTGGCTCTCAATTGAAACATTTGTTGTAGCATCTGTTTTGACCTTGTTCAGGGCATCTTTTTCCATACTATCAACAGGAGATGCCCTGTCAAAAGATTCTGATGTCTCAAATGAATTGGGTCTGCTGAGTGAGTTGGTGTGCCTAATGACTGAAGTACCACTGCCTTGCCTCTGCAGGTCTCCTTTAGTAGAAGTGCTGATCTGGGCCTCTCGTATTGGTGACAGTCTGGAATCTGAAGTATCTATACCTCTTGCTACAAGCTGGATCTGAGGTAGTTGTGTCTGGTTGTTTTTAGGCTGTATGTCTACCATGGCACCATGCTGAGAAAATGTCCGACCTGCCAGAGCTGTTGGTAGCTGACATGAATCAAAACTGACAGAGCAAGGGGGAATGGTGTCGGTTGGAGATTGGTCATCGTCATCTCCAACACTCTTCATTTTCCTTCTCTTTCTAATTGATGTCTGTTGATCAAGTATTCCTGAGATGCCTGTTGATCTGGGGATTAGGGGCTGCTGTATGTTAACCTGAAAAACATCTTGCTCAGTTTCTTTGAGAGCGATTGGCTTGTTTTTTGGACCATGAAGCTCAGAGCAATAGAATTTCTTGTGATTTTCAAAATTTTCTAACTTTCTGTACCGGTTACGACAGGTCTCACACTCATACATTGTGCCTTTACTCTGCTGAGGCTTTCTGTTTCTGTCCTGACTGTGCTCAAAAGATCTGCTTCTTTGCATCATCTCTGTGGAATTACTTGGACCATGATAGCCCTCATCCATGGAACGGACAGAAGGGAGGCCATGCCCCTCACTTGTGGAAAAGTCCTCCACTGCTACTTGCCTCACTAAGGTACGAGAATGTATTGCTGGATTTGGTGTAGATGGGGCTGATGAAAATACATCATCATTCAATGAACTAATTTTGTCATCAAATGACTGACAAATTCGCAAAGGGTGGGGCTGGGGGGCAACATTAAGGGGAAGAGCAGAGTGTCCTGGTGTAGTAGGCATAGAGTTACTCCTTGTTATTGGCAAACAATCCATTGGTGGGTATTGATTAGGTACAGAGAGAAGAAATACTGGCTTTGATTTATCTGTTGGGGTGAATGGGGACTTGGGGATGTCTGAGCTGGAACTTGACCTTCTTCCCATTGGTTTAAGGTCAAACTGAAAAGAGTCTTTGAATATGTATGATTTAGGGGAGTCTATGCTACCTCTCCTTGAGAGAGATGTCCTTCTTGGTTTGACACTGTCCAGCTGCTTGTTGTCAACCACTGCCTCATTATCAGATATCAACTTTGAAATTCGCTCTTCCAGAGAGAGTGCCTTGGCTTCCAATGGTGGACGCATCTGTCCCTGTGTGGCTCGTGGCTTTTCCTCAGCTGCTACATGCATTACTGTGGCAACCACAGGAGGGATATTGGGAAGTGTGCTCTTGGAAATGTCTATGTCTGCTGGTGGAGTTATCTTTACAAATGGACTAGGGGGACTCATGGCCTGGTCAGCACTTTCAGAGCGTGAAAAGTAGCCAGAGTCTGTACTTCCTAAACTGCGGGGACTAAGCAGGCACTTGGCCTGTTGCTGCTGAGAGAAGTCTGTTGCTTGTTGTCTCTGAAGCTGAGCATGTCCACCGAACAGTGGAGACTTGCATTGTTGGTCCTCGTCTTCACTCACAGTATCTAGTGAAGGATTTGTACAGTCCACCTCTTTCAGAGATGACAGGACTGTGATGCTAGATCTCAGATTGGCTGTCTGAAACTCTCGTTGCCGTTGTGCAGCAGCTTGCTCAGGTGCTGAATCTATAACCCTTGGGCTATCTGCCCTCAGAGGGGAGACATTAACTGGGTAAACAACCACTTTTGGAAGTGCAGCTGTCACTTTGGGCTCATAACCCCTCTGACCAGAGGCTGGTTTCATTGACTCGAAGACAGCTGTTGAGTCTGCTTCCCCATGGCTTGCTTGAGCTGTACCTGCACTCTGCAAACTACTTTCAGACAAAGCTGTCACACTGCTCTGTGATGAGTCAGGATCCAAGTCCGCAGTGCTACCTTCCTCATCACTGTCCCCACTCTCCTCTGCCTCTGAATGTGTCCCGAGGGCTTTGTCAGATTCTTGGGAGAGCGATCCGCCTCCAGATTCGGAACGTGCGACGAGGCCCAGTTTTATAGCATGAGCATGTGATTTCTTATGCTTGTACAAGTTGCTCTTTGTTTTGAATGAGAAACCACATGTAACACAAGGGTATGGTCTTTCTCCTGTGTGAGACCTGATGTGTTTGAGCAGCACACTGGGTTTTGCACATGCCCGATTGCAGTATTCACACACATACTTCCCCAGCTTCTTGGGCTTCTGGTCCTTAGCCACCTGCTCAGCACCAAAGTTCATAACTGTTGCCATCTGGACTTGGTTGCAGCCAGGTGTAACTGGGACCTGAATGGTGCTGGGAACACTGGCTGAGAGGGACTGGCATGTGTGCACAACTGGTGGCTGGCTTTGTGGCAAGGCATTGGAGCCCGAGGGAACAGGTGCATGAGTTATGGTGGACGGTCCAGTACTAAAGCCCATGTGCAAGCTAGGCTTTTCCTGATTCGAAGCAACAGGTATAAAATGTGGTGTAGCATGCTGAGAACACTGCAGGGGAGTACCCTGGGTAGATGTCTGCATATTACCCTGTAGTGGTGCTGCAATGCCAATGAAGTTACCTTGTTTGTCAACATAATAAGTCTGCATATGGGAAGGTTGAGCCTGGAGGCCAAAATTGACAGCTGGCATTGCTTTTACTTCACTACTGGACTGAGCAGTGAGGGCGGAAGCTGGTTTTCCAATGGCTGTAATTTGCAAGGAGTTTTTCCTCTCAGCCAAAGTACTAAAGTCAGGCTCCATGGCCTTTAGTAGAACCTCAAGGGGAGCACTGGTGTGGTAGGAATCTCCCTCAAAGCTGGGGTTGCTGCTCTTGCTGTCCTTGGGCTGACACACTTCAGCTGCAATTGAACACCCCTTTTCACCACTGATGGGATCAAGAGACGGTGGCCTTGAAGAGAAAGTTTCTCCTTGCTTCAGCCTTTCATGGTCAGTGGAGGATGCCCCTTCCTCAGGGGATGCTGCAACTGGTTGGGCATATTCTGGGTCTCTGCTCCCACTGGGTGACCTGGAGGGATTGTGGGAAGGACTGTTGGAGTAGGAGGAGCAGGAAGGCGTAGTTTCCTTGGTTGTGGCTCCTGATGTTTTTGACTGCAGGGGCTTCTTCACTGGAGATTTGGGAATTTTCTTGAGCTGATTCTCTCCAACAACCTTTTTCCTCTTCAGGCCTTTTATGTTATCTGCATTTCTGCGACTGCTTTCAGATGTCCCTGTGGATACAAACACAGACAAGAATATGAGTCCATAACCTATTATGCCATGTCAAGCAAAAAGTACATTTTGGTTTCTATGCACTGAAAACGACAAAATTCTTCATGTTATAAGAAAAGCACAGTTGGCACAGTAAAGCTGTCTTTTTCAAAACCTTTCCAACCACACCATATGGGCATAGTGAGCAAGAAAGTCACTACTGAGAAAATATATTTCTTGTGCTGAATTGTTGGAACTTCCTTATTGGCTCATGAAACTAAATGCACTCAAATTGAAAATTTGACTGCTCAGATAATTTTAGAATGTGTTTGTATTTGCTTCTACATATATAATGAAGAAACACTGGTACATTTCAGTACATTTACAGTATACATCATATCAAGTAGTACCAAAGCAATGTTAGGATAAGGTCTTTTAAGTGGAAAAAGCATAAAATTAATGCTCCTCTGAAAATATAATTGATTTTTTGTTTATATTGGTGGTTGCTATGTCTTAAAATGGCCGACTGGAGGTAATAGTTTTACCACTCTTGTATATACCACAGCATCACTGTATATAAGATTCTACTGTAGTCAGAAGTACACTACTGCAGTCTGCTGTAGTTCCCTGCTATAGTTCCCTCATAATGATCAGAGATCATGCTTGTTTGTGATCTTATTATCTCAAACCACAAGCGTCCATTGAATCTACAAGGAAATTATCAGGCTATATGTTTGGTTTACTTGTCATTTATTAAGCACATTTCCCATATGATCATTTCCTTGTGCAGTGTCAAAACACACATCAAAGACAAAAGGAGCACACACCACCATGGAAACACATTTTTTAGGGGATACAAGTTTTGGCACAACACCAACGTTACATGACAGTTCCTTAAGCCAAAAAAGGAGTATTATTATTAAGCAGTATTATTATTACAGCATTTTGCATCATGACATATTACCTCTTAACTATATTACCTCTAGCTTACCATTTCTATTGTCATTACATTACATTATGACTGTCGATGTTGCAATTCTTTGGTAGCCAATAGAGATCGATAAAACTCATATATTAGTTAATGCCCCTTTAAGGCTGCAACAGGACTAATATTCTAGTCCTAATTGCTTTGTTACATATCAGTGCAACTTTTCTAATAAAACAAGCAATTGAAATATAGTATTAAAGACATACATGCAGAACAACAACAGATTAATACTAGTGCAATACAATTACATAATGAATATAACATTCAAGGCTATTATATAACAAAAATGTTGTAGTCTACAGCCACTAAAGTGGTGTAACTTGGATAAAGAGCATAACATTCCACATCAAGTTCAAGAAAATCAAGAAATCTTTTCACTGAAGGCAATTGCCTGTGCTCTGCCTTTTCATCAGTGTTTTATCACTAGCTGTTCTTTTTGAATAGTTGGTGAAGATACATTCTTTATACAGATATAAGTTAACCATCACCACTCCCTTCAGTCTTTTCCTCTTCTGCTGTGTGTCTGAAGCCACTGAGGCTCACGCTTCATTGCATTAAAAAAAAACGTCCTTTCTTCATTTGTGTTTTTCTAATAATGTCGACCTGTGGAGTCTTGGCTGATCAAAAAAGAAAACCTTCAGCAGTTGATAGCACTGGCTATCTGCTGCCGTAATCCATGGTACAGACAAACTGCATCTGCATGCTGTCAACGCTGCACTGTTTTTAAACAGACACACCCATCCAGGATGTCCCATAATTTGTCACATTGGCCCTACAAGGGTGATTTAGGCATGTGGTTTTAAGGACATGTTGCATAAGTTTAGCATTTCCCTGTCACAGTTTCCTGGCTTGTGTAGGTATTTCCCAAGATGAGGTCAGGATTCCTTCGGGGCTCTGGCATAATTAGATTGAGGAACGCCTTGTCTTTACATAAGTTCATCCATTCTCCACAAAAACATGCAACCGAAGGCCTTTTAAAACAGCATACAACCAACATAATACAGTAGTTCTCCAGGCAAACCCTATGATATTCTTGAAATAAACCATTCTAAATCATATATTACAAAGAAGGACCTCTGTATCAACACAGAAGAAAATAGAGTCACTGAAAGGCATGAAAAAGGGGTCAGTTTGAGGGTTCATTTGCATGTCTGCAACTTAAATTGCATGACTTATAATGTAAAAAAGTACAATATAAACAAACAACATTTATCAGTGCCTATGTACAGATGTAAATTTTATTGTTAAAAAGTAGTTTTGGCTAGACACAGCTACAAACTAAAACTTATTTATTCAGGAAATGTATTATTTGCTTTTTTATATTTTCAAAGGTAATCTGTATCAACCAGTAGCTAACCTTAACATTTACCCCCCACCCCCAATCACATGTTGTTCCATGGAAATTAGATGACTGGTCATTTTCCATAACTTTTCTGGGCCTGGGAAACACAGTTTTCAAATTCCATGATTCCTCCATGACTGTAGCAACCATATAATTTGTAACAGAAAAAAGTCATGCCATGGTGGTCCAGTATGGAAGAGCTATTGATAGAATGAACTTCTTTTAAAAGTAGCTTGTCAAAGGGATTAACCTTTGACACGTAGTGACTTCAGTACTTGCTGTATTTTGAGAAGGGGATTGAGATATTCTTATTAGGGTTGAATCCTTTCTCACGTCTCCACCCAATCTCATTTACAGTGGGTGAGTCAGTGAATGCTTGCATGTCCTGCAAATAAGCTGGGTGTTTTTTTTGTTTTTTTTAAAAGAACAAATGTTGTAAGGATGAGGTTAGCTTAGCTGGTTATTTCTCAGGCAACATAAAGCTGCCTTGATTTAACCTAACTTGCTATTCTATTTGAACGTAGTTACATAACAAGCCACTCAATGAAGCAACATGCTCTTCATGTGTGTAACAACAATGCCATTACTGTAGTTTTACTGTAGTATTCACTATATGCAAGGAATATATACATCAAATTAAAAAAGTGAGCAACATAATTTGCTGAAATACCTGCATTGTTTGTTAAACAAAAATGGACAAAGAACTGTCTTTATCTCACTTAAGATAAAGGTCACATGAACCCTAAAATATTTACCAGCCATTCTACAACGTATAATCATGCCATTGCCCTCCTAATTTCAATGTGTCACAACATGAGAATGTCAAAAGATCACTATGGCAATCACTGCTGAAACACAAGGGCATATTCAGAGCAGTGGGATGAAAAACAAAACATTGTATCCCCACTAAAATCTTGCTATTGTAAAACAATGACCAAGGAATGTAGAAACTAAATATAAACTATTGTATTACAAATAATTGCAGCGAATGGTGATAAGTTTGATGCTGAAACAGGAAGCACTACAGAAATATTCGAGTGTAAGGGCCGCTGCAAAAATCCCACAGCATTGGGATCTGCTTCTGAAGTAGAAGTAGCCAAACAGAACTACTAAACTCCATTCTTCAACTAATGTATACAGTATGTGTAAATAGTGTTCATTGAGGGAAGGCACAATTAAATATGAAACAATAATACAGACTGAGCAAATCGTGGCTAAATAAAAACAAACACAGGAAACAAAAATATGAACTATTTTGACAAACCACTAGTGCAAGGATAAACACATTATATAATAAATATTTTTTAGACCACAAAACAAGGCAAAACACAAACTGATCTATGTCTGTGAATCCTTTCCAATTCAGTGCTGTGAAATAAAGTTAATGTGTGCTGTTAGTAAAAGAGTTATTTTAGGTTCCTTCTCACAGTATATTCCTTTCAAACAAGAGGAAGAGAGAAATTCCCTTAGAAACTTCAACCCTATTGAAAGTGAAAGCATTCTCACTTCCTCTTCGAAAATGTAACTCATTGATTTTTATCCAAGGTCTTGATAAAAAGGTCTCTTACCTTTCTGTGAGCTTTTGGGGTCTTTGAGTTCTTTCTGTGCCTCTTCGATTTTATCTGCAACACAAGGACAGATACCATTTTCAGCACAGAGAACAGTACTGTACAGATGCAAAGAGACTCACGCTCCACACCAAAGGCAATGCAGAATGTAACTAATGATACTGGGGATGCTTCCCACACGGCTGTAGCAGGATGAAGGTCTTTCTAATGAAAAACAGATATTCTTCCATGGCAGAGGGAGTGCACCAGAGCATTATGGAAACTACCATAATCATGAACAGGGCATTTCACAGTGTTTGCATGTGCATGCGTGCGCAAACAGAAATACCACAGTGTGAATATGTATGATAAATATACGGGTTAAGTGCACAAGCAAGTCAATATGGTGGGTTCACTCTCATTATCACTGAGCGAGGGCTTACCCACAGATCAATTTACATATTCAAATGCTGCTTACACCCCTCGGGGGAGACAAATTCATTCCATTCAGGCCCTTTTATACGTCACAATAATCACCCACAATCCAGCAGGTGAAGAACCTGTTTCAATACGCACCATATGGATGTGTGGGAGGCGACACATGAGCGCTGGCTGTGTGTTACTGTAATCAATTTTAATTATATAAGCAGGCTTAATGTGGCCTGCATGGGGTGTACGCAGTGGAATAAGAGGGAGAGGGGTGAGTAAACCCTCTGTTTTCCCGCTCCTGCAGGGCCACTTCCACAGGCTGGCCGTGGGCGGAGGCAAGAGGGCACGTGCACACATGACTGTGCATGCACACACACACACACACACACACACACACATAAGCACAGAGAAACATGGGTGGTTACCAGAGAAGCAGAGCAGTACTGTAACATTTTTCTGCCTCCTCTGACCATGGAAACTAGATGGAAAAATAAACCAATTTCTGTGCCCTGCACATAACACCAGAATGCAAAAAGAGGCCTCAAGGACCCATGGTAACAATTTTGTCCTAGATTGCACAAATGCAAATTGAGGGTGAAAGAGGATGTTCTTCTGTGGTTTCCAAAATCGCAGTGCGATGCCGGGAATACTCTGAGGAGGGGGGGACACGAGCAGGCCACGGACGAGGTCAGTGGATTATGTCATCATGAGTGTGTGTTACTATAGTCACACCCTGCTCCATCTCTCTCTCTCCCTCTCTCTGTATCCCAGGCACACGCCACACATTACATAATGCGTCCCCACCCCTGCGCTGCCGTGGAGCAAAACAAAGGCACCCTGCCAGCAGAAACACAGCAACCGAGGCACATGGGGAGAGGGCAGAGTCTGTTTGTTTGTGTGTGCGAGAATGAATTTGAAAGAAAGGTAGAAAGAGAGGCAGAAAGAGGAGAGAATATTTTCTGTAAGTATCACTTGGCAGCAAATCATCATGAGCATGCATGTGTGCGTTTCTGGTGTACGTTTGCATATAAATGACCATGTGAACCGAGCTCGCCCTCTGACAGAGGCATGAGGCAGACTGTGTTTTCCTGGCAAAGAGACTGGCTTGGTGTGCGTCCAAAAGGAGAGGATCAGTAACCTTAGAGAAGCTGAGCCCGCACCCTCTCCTCGGCTCCTCTACCCAGCAGAGAGTCGTATTCACCACGCTCTGCAGCTCAACCCCACCGCTTCCTCGAGCAAAGGGTTATGTTATTGCAACCCAATTTGAGATAATAAATGCTTATTTTAGTGGTTAGGAGATTTCGGGGTAGATTTTCGCTAGTATATGCTTCATTGTTTGCACAGCTTGATGCATATGTCTTGTATTAGACCACACTGGCAAACCTAGGCATAAGTGATTACTGCCCAACAAAAATCTTATTAGTGGTTGTGTATGGTAGGAGACCAGAATATAAGTTATTATAGATCCGATTGCACCTATTACATAATAAACCACAAACAGGACCCCCTCATGCTGAATGACAGCCATTAAGTCAGGAACACTACGCCCAGAGCTGAATGTACAAGGCGCTCTGAACCATGGAAAAGAACAGGAAACACCGGGAATCAACAGCCCAACTGACTGGAAAGGGGAAGACAAGGCAGCGTTCCCTTCATCCCTCGCCTTCAGAGAGGACCAAAAATATTCTGTCAGAGTGCCGGACTTATTAAGACAGCAGGGAATGATTATAGGGCTTGTTCATATTTCCCTCGTTATGGCTGGTGGGGTTGCTGTTGTTATTACTGTACCGCCGTTATGAAAGGATACTGGCCAACTTTAAGAAGGGGGTTTATGCTACATATTTCACTACGGGCTTAGAGACATTCATCACGCCATCTCAAATGCGTGTAATTGTCCCGCACCCAGGGGAAAACAATAAAAGGAATGTAAATAAATGTTGCGTGTTGCCCGTGATGAAAACCAGAGTACATTGTGGACTATGCTCCATGACCATGGAATTCAAGGACAGGGAAAGAAAACATTGTTTGAGGGCGCTAAACTCATGAGGCCTTGCTTAAACTGCTGCCAGAAACTCAACTGTTTACAAGTGCGGTCTTAAACAAAACAGAGAAAATCCTTAGTTCGTAGGATGCTTGAACATTTTAAGGGTACTGTTCATATTGCCGACAAGTCCTTTGAAAACCCACACTGTAATTCTCTCTGCCAGAGTTAAAGCTATTTCCAACCAATAAATGACACAAAAATTACCAGGGCTTTTGAAGCCACATTGAACCCTTTGCCTAAGGGGCCTGGTATTCTTAAGTAGGCTGTATTGTAAGAGAAAAGCAAATGAAGCATCTGACTGGCTCTCAGAAATAATTCAATAATTTAGCAGAGTATGAATCAATACAGTCCACTAATATAACATAAACATGTGGAAGAGATATTCCATCAATACAATGGATCTGCATCTGATAAACATTACATGCAGGGTTTACCAGAAACAACATGCCGGTTAAAAAAAGAGAGATGTTAATGGTAAATGCCTACAGGTTTCTGCCAGGCAGGTGTGTTGAGCACTGACTGTCCCATAAGGAGAGTGTGAGTGGGTACAGATGCCTCGGGGAAGACAGATCAGCTGCAGACGGGTGGCTGCATTTCCATTCCTAATCTTTACCTCCGTTCTCTACCTGACTCCCCCTTGAGTCTCAACCACCTCCATGCAACTTTCTCTCTCCTAATACGGCACTGTTTGACAAGAGTCCTGCAAATACGGGGCTTTGAGCAGACAAAGCCAAAGGGAGGGCGGTGAAACGCAAACCGAGGTTGAACTAAGCCCTCGGTCTCAAGGTGGCGGACTCATGTCATCTTTGATCTAGGCAACGTGATGCCTCAGGATACGCGAGGATCAGGTTGGGAGGGGCCGGAGTGGGTGGGGTGCATGTCAATTAGGCAGGGATTCGTGCAAAGGGAGTCGGTCTCCTCGTTGGTGCTGTCATGACAACCAGGAATCTTTAATGTGGCCCCCTTGCAGCCTCCAAACCCCCCCCCCCCCCTCTCTGCGCTTTCTTGGATGAGTGGGGAATGTGATTACTAGTCCCCCAAGGGCCAAAGTTGCGTCATCACATCGGAAACGTGCACGCTTCCGAGTTCCAACGCCCACCTGATGTGAATTTACAATCCATCAGCTAGGACTAGGGGTTGCTCAGTAGGTGGGGAAGCCCATCCACACTCCATTAAGGCGTTTGACAGACAATAATCATGGAAGACATGACCATAATAGCTGCAGATCCAAACACATTCTAATGAGGAGAGCACCGACACCTCGCCTCTGGAAAATAGACGTAATAGAGACAATTTCCTGTATGGAACCGGGCCCCTGCCTGTATAATGAATAACAATATTACATTACAATGAAGTGGGAACATCAACCCACATGGAGCAGCATCACATCTGCATAGCCTGGCACTGGGTTCTCCCTGAGAGAGGCGGTGCCCCCCTCTGCCTGCTGGCCGACTCTGTCAGACAACCACCAGGCTCCACACACCCAGCCTCCCTCCCTGCCAGCCTGTAACACATTCATATTTTGCTCAACAGCCTGCCCTGCTGGGCCTCACTATGCCAAATGGCGCCCATCAACGGCATAGTGGCAGCTTTTCATGGCAGCGCACATAGTCCATATGCATGGCATTCATGTGTTTCAGATGGCTCTGATGGCTTGGCTTGGCTTCAGCGTGGTGCTGCGTCTCCCTCGAGCATCACAGATATGTGTTAGGGAAAAGCACTAGTTGTTTTGCAAAAACAGCATCTGCGAGGAGGTTGCGGTGTGATCACTATGCACGACACTACGCCAGTATACCACCAACAAGCTAGAACAATGCCAGTGGACCACAGTCTGGGCAGATGGGCGACGACTGCCAATAATAAGTCAAGTGCTGCAGTAAATCATATTACAGTGTAGCGGCGAGCGGAGCCCCCTGTTAGTGACTCCAGTCACTTCATCACGCCATGTTTAATGTACCCACATACTGTATTATGACAAATAGCATTGTAGGTGGTGAAAGGTTAAAGTCATTTGCCTGATAGTGTGTAGCAAGCTCTTACACACTGGGCTGTGATGGATCTTGTTGAGATAATACAGAGACAGACACACACACACACACATACACACACACACAGAGAGAGAAGAGAGGAGCAGTAGGTGGATTGTGTTTGATGTGTGGATGATAGCAGGTTGATGTCTGGGGACAGAAGGATGGTTGCACTGCCAGCTGGATGATGGCTGCACTATGTAGCATAGCAAACTGTAGCTGGGTTTCATCGAGAGGAGAGGAGAGAGGAGAGGAGGAGAAGAGAGGAGAGGAGAAGAGAGGAGGAGAGATGCCTCAGCAGGCTGGAGATGAGATAGGAGTCGGCAGCTGCCCCCCTCTTCCCTGTCACTGTGCGGGAGGGAGATGGAGATTATGTAACTTGAGCACCTCCACCAGCCTGCTGCACACACCCGCCTGTGTACAAACACACACACACACACACACACACATACATACAGTATACACGCCCACAGAACACACACACGCACATAGGCTGATGCATACATAGAAAAAAACATGATCCAACTCAACAAAAACAGATACGCACTATGGACACATACTGCAATGCTGTTGGTATAACTGAAAACTCTGCATGGGTTTTGCTATCAGTGTTTTTATTTATTTTGTCTAGAATAACTAGACAACAAGGCTGTTCGCTTGCCATCCAATCACACAAGGAGGGGTTGGTTTCTGTAAGCTGCAGGAAAGAAAGCAGTTAATAGCCAAGTACTAGGTATTGCTGCATAACAATTTTGATAAACAACCCATTTGTTGTTTCGTATATTGAAAAATGTAAATGCAACAATATTCCTTCTCTGTAACAGTGAATTCCACTCAGCATCACTCGCTTAACAAAAATGCAATCAGGCTACATACTACTATATTGCTATGAAGTTGTGACACAAGGAGAAGCTCCCGCTACAACAGTCATAATATCTGGAACATACGTGACCGTTGCACAATTCCTGCCGACTTGAGGAAAGTCTGCCGATCTTATCTGAGCTTTCTTCCTGTGGTCTGTGAATGAGACGCAGCATTTTTGCAGCGCTCAGCAGCTGACCTCTGCAATAAGTGGCCATAAGGGCTACTGTCTGCGTCTGACACATAGTTTATCTTCGGGGACACGCCCGTACAAAGAGGCTCCCAGAGGCCTTACAGCGGACGAACCAATCAGAGGGGAGAGCCGAGACGAAAACACACACACACACACACACAAGCGCACGCACAAAAGGGCGAGTGTCACAGGACGTGCAGTGTGCTCTCCCTTCCCTGGTTTTCGGGCAGAGGATGACGTGAGTCAGTCGGAGCCTGTCCATGGGAGCGGAGGAATCCCCCTGCCACAGCGAGAGTGTCCCATTACCCCGCAGTCTATCATCATCAGCCCGCTCAGAGGGGAGCGCAAAGTGACTTCCCTCCCTCTCCTTCCACACATTAGCCAGCCTGGGCACCGGAGTGGCTCGCTCTTTATCAAATCTACTAGACAGAGAGGGGCAGAGATAGAGGGAGAGGAACGACAGATAAAAGACAGAGTCAGAGGGAGGGAGTGAAAGACAGAGCCTGACTTCTCACAGACTTGAGCAAAAAAGGGTTTGGGGTTCCCATGTACTCGGTGCAGCATAAACAAAGCACTCAAGCGAGTCCTGCTCTCTGCAGCCTGGGGATCGGCTTGTGACTACTAAGCGTCCCACTACTGGGTGAGACAAGGTGGACGGAGGCAGCGGTTTGAGTGAGGCAGTCTTGCTGTTACCCTCCATTGGGAAAGACTGGGGGAGATTGTTTATGTGGGGCATGAAGCAGCATGGTGAATGGTAATGATGCTGCCAGGGCAGGTAGGAGTAACAAAAAAAAAAAAAATACAGCATTAACCACAGCTTCGGGCAGGCACCACTTAATAATGTATGGCTATAAAGGGGGGAGAGTCCTTGTACAAGGAGCAGTACACTTTTGAATACATCTCACACACACACACACACAGAATTCTAACAATGCAGTATGTGGATTTAGCTGAACAAGTCTCCCTACCCATTTCCGGCACTAATTAGGGGACACATGTTATGAGGCACAGTTATTGCTCCGAGCGTGAATCGTGACGACCCCGCGAACACCCAGTCAACAAATATATAAATTAAATATTGATCACACTCGCTCTCCTGCACACAGACAAAGACAGAGGTTTGGTGCGGTATCTGTACAGTACTGCTGCCCCCGCAGGAAACTGTAGGTGGAAGAAGCAGCAGACTGGAGGCCACTGATTGTTGGGACTGCGTGGGCACCCTTGTGAAAAATTGATATAACGAGAAATCCAATGGGTGGGTAGTAGATGAGTGTGTGTGTGCAAGTGTGAATGTGTGTGTGTGTGTAAGGGACTTCATGGTGCAGGCGGAGATGAATGTGAATATGAATATTACCTCTTCCATCTTTTTTACACCACGCACATTTAACCTCCCAAAAATCTGGCCTGCACCAAAATAGACAGAGCAGAGCCAGACTTTCAACACAATGCAGACTCACAGAGCCAAGAAATGCTAAATAATAATTTCCTTCCCTCGCAGTCACAAATCATGGAGGGTGCGAAGCCTGTTTTAGCCTCAAAATAAATCACATGCTGCATTATGTTGTCAGCATTAAAAGGCCTACTAAAAATTAAGAGCATAATCAAGTATTTACTACTGAAACAGTTTTGCAATGCAATTAAATACATTGCTGACAGCACACCTACAAAAAATTACAAAATAAAAAAAAATGAATGCAGGTCTATTGAGAAATATTTTGAATGAGCAACTTTGAAAGAAAAAAAACATTTCAGTTTAGATTTTTGTCACTTTTTGAGCCTAATTGTTTCAGATAAGACGTGAAACGATCATTGAAATGCAGCAGCAAGCCTCCACTGTACACAAACACCCACTTCTTTCTTTGCGGAGGGTGAAAAAACTGGAACTAAAACAAGCTGCACGTCAAACTCCATCCAGTCAGCATCTCAAGTTCCCCCTGGGTTCTGAAGGCTGTGACACAGAACTAACAGCAAGCCGGCGGTTCCACTTAACTGAGCCCAGCGAGTGACGGCCGGCGTGTCGTCAAACGACGACCGGGCCTCGTGGGGCAGGAAGCATGTTTCATTAGCTTCAGTATGAAAACAAAGTTTGCACACACAAGCTCTGTGCATCAGCCAAGGAAGAGGGGAGGAGGGGTGGGGGTGGGGGTGTGGGGTGTCACACACAGCTCAGAGAGAAATAAAAGAACCTCCATGTATCCGTAATCATACTAATTAATTATAAATACTTTGCCCGAGGTTGCCTTGCCTTTGTGTACGAAGCGCTTCATCGATACAGTCATTAGCCGAGGCAATTAGTGTAGAGAAGTCTGCCACTCACACTGGTAGTCACAGAGTGGAGAACATGGAGGTGCCTAAGTACTTATTAAATATAACAGAAATCAAAATCAAACTTCATGGCAAATTAAACCCAGGAGTTACATAT